>NC_090297.1:89256439-89559469 GCF_039906515.1 Pseudorca crassidens | reverse complement strand
TTTTAACTATAACTTTACTTTCAAGAAATTTTAGGGCCCATTTAAACTGTATTCAATTTAAACGTCTGCTTTCTGCTAACAACCATCTCTGGATGGTGGGAACTCCTGAACCCCTTTTTTCAGTGAGAAATATGTGTGTTTGGGAATCCTCACTCTCCCTTCTCTTGCAGAGCTTGACCCTTTTTCTTTCCTTGGTTGTACCTTCTTCATCACACAGGATGTGTGTCCACACACATCAGCCCTTCACTTAGTTGGCTTCCATGGCCCCTTCTCCTCCAAGTGTGGTCTGTAGACCAGCCACTCTGACCACTTGGGAGCTTGCTCAAACTGCAGAATCTCAGGCCCTGCCCTCAACTTCTGAAGAAAAATTTACATTTTAACAAGACCCCGCAGTGATTCACATGCACCTTAATGTTTAGCACTGTTCTCGATGATTCCCCAGCACTTTTTCTGCAATACTGTGTTTCGTGAAATCTAGAGTTTATTCTTGTTGGCCTCCACACCTAATAATTCACAAAATTCTATGTAAATTGCCTAGCCCATGTGTTATCCTTCCTCTGTACATCTCAGTTCTTACCAGAGCATCCCAACAGCCCCCTAACTGCTCTCCCAGCTGTCAATCTCCTCCTTACCCCTCTCCCCAGTATTTATTGCATCTTTTCTGAGTAATCTTCCCCCAAATAACAAACAAGTTAGCTATCACTCTCCTTCCTGCAACTCTTGAAAGACTAGTTTTAGTAAGATCTAATCCCTGGGAGAGCCGCAAGCACCAGCTGGTGGTCCCTGCTACCTCTCCAATCCTATCTCCTCCCTCCCCCCACCCCACCAGGCGCTTTTCACTGGCCCTAGTCCAAGCTACTTAGAGCTCCGTAAAGAACATGTGATCTCTGACACCTTGGTGGTACATTTTCACATGCTGTTCCTGGGGTAGAATGGCCTTTCCTTCCTGATCTACTTAGGAAATTCTACTGAATCCACCTAAACCCACAGTCTCCTGAAGCTTTTTCTATCCCACCCAAACTGAATTCATTACTAACCTGTTTATGTCCTACTACATTTTGTACAAATTACATAGCACATTATATTGAAATTATTTTATATGTGTTTTTCTCTCTTGTTTCTGAGATCCTAAATGAGTGAATTTTATTAATCTTTGATCTCTAGCATTTAGTGTTTAGCATATAAAGGATGATCAATAAATCCCTATTGAATGCATAAGTAATTCACCATGAAACAAACGTTGCTCCTCAAATAATTCTAAATGCAATTTTTTATAGAAAAATACTAACTTATACATGTAGTTTGATATTAATAAGTATATTATTGAAAGTAAAACTAAGAAAGGACACATTTTTTTATCATGGGCATGTTTCTGAATCACTCTTAGAAGAAAAATGAGGTGCACATGAATGATGCATTACCATTACTGAACAGTAGTTATGAGCAGTCTCCAGTTTTAAGCTCAATAACCTCTTGAAAACCTTACAACCACAGTAAGAGGTAAAACACAGCCTAAGCATGCATGCTTGAATGTTTAGAAAAGGGAACTTTTGTTTATTTTGTTTTGTTTTAAATAGTGTTGAACGAGTAGAAAGGTAAAACATAAAACTTCCAAATTTGAAGTGTAAAATACTAGAATTATTTGTGCTTAAATTGTAGCCATACAGCCTAGGCTGTTAAAAATTGGGAACACATCAGAATCACCTGGGGAGCCCTTGCAACCATACTAGTATCCTACTTCAGTGCAGGACACTTAGGTGAAAGTGAAAGAGAAAAAGAAAGGAAGGAGAATAAAGGGAGGGAGAGGGAGAGAGAAGAAGGAAAGGAGGGTGGAAGAAAGGGTGGAAGATAAAAAGGAAAGAAGGTAGAGAGAGAAGGGAGAAGGAAAAGTAGGGAGGGAGGAAGGGAGGGGAAGGGAAGGAGAGAGAGAGAGAACGCACTGCAAAGACAATCTACTTTCAATAATGGCAAATATTCCAGCACTCCTCATGCTATACCCTATCTGCATACATTTTACCAGACACTTGACAAGAAGCATCTATACTAGAATTAAATTTTCAGCCATATGCTTTATGACTCATATTATATGTAAATATTAGAATTCAAACTACCCCCTGTTGACATGTGCATGTAATTTTAAGTACAATTTTCTTGATAATGCAAGGTCCTTCAAGAGCTTTGATATTTCTATTTACTTCTCTTCCTTCTCAAGGAAAATGCTGCTTTCACAATAATGTTCATTTTTTCTATTCTCTTTTTTCACTCAATAGCCCTATATTATTATGATTTAGGTAAATATGATTTTATTTTATTAATTGGAAGAGAGGTAAAAATGTACTAGGACAAATGATGCATATTGACAAAGGAAGGGCTGAAGAATATAATTCTCTACTCTTGGAAGCATTGCATAAAATTCCTTATGACTTAAATTTTATTTTATTTTTGGGTCCATAGTAAACTACACTTCCATTTCCCTGAGTTAAAAATTAAGAGAATTAAGAGCTAAACTTTTAAAACCAACTCAAGCACTACCTTTTTCCTGACCATTTCACCAGAAGATACCAATCTCCTTTTCTTTTAATCCTCCACTATATCTCTATAAGATTGGAACTATTCAGTTCATATGTACATATTTGTTTATAGTCTGTTACATTCTCAGATTGATAAATTACCCAAAATATGAGGCTGTACCACATTAATCTTGCATTTTTCAGTATTGTACTATTCCTGACCCAAAGAATATACTTAATAAATGTTTAACAGATCAATGCCTTTAAAAGTCAATGAGAGAATAATGACATACTTCTGCTTATGTTTTTCTAACAGAAAATAATACATAATTAAGCTGGGAAATGAGAGAACAAAAAATATTAGGAAGCAGAAAAAAATCATCTATTTAACTTCAATAACAAGAGATAACCTTTGTCAACAGTTTTCCTTTACTTATCCATGTCAAGTTCATATATATGTCATTGGGCCCCTTTCAGATGAGTATTCACAAAGCGAGCTGTTTGTAAGTCAAGTTACTTCTGTCCTCCTAAAACTGTTTTTATAAGGTCAGTAGTTCTTAAATGTGTTGAAACAAAAAAGGACAAGCAAATGAGGTAATGAGCTTGTACAGCTTCATCTATGTGATGGTTATTTTAATGACCTGGCCTTAACTGTTTTTCCAACCCCCTTTTATACAACTACATAACTCTCATGACTCTTTCAATGACGAAGCTTGCCTGACTTGTTTCAAGTCCAGATCTTTAGACATTTTCTGTTTAACTATGTTTGTCTGCTAGAGCTTTCTTTCAAATCACAAAACAACTTTGACTACACATACTGATGAGGGGACAATGCTGACAAGTAAGTAGCTAATGCTGCTACGTACAAATTAACTCTGCAGAGCTCCTGCTGTTTATGTGAATTTGTTAAAAAGCAAGCTACAAATGTAATCTTCTTTTATACTTTGATGTTTGGGGTTATTTACTACTACCAGAATTTTGGTTCCTGCTAAACATACATTTCAACTTTCAAGAGGGAGATAAGTTTTATGAAACAACTTACAACAACCTTTCAGAAAACTGCACATTTCAAGATCCAATTTTATTCTTTCACGCTACCACTAAATAGTCTTCTTTCTGATCACCAGGCAATTTTCCAACCTCTTTGAGATTTCTCTTTCTAAACAATTTCTTCCAGAAAAGCTTTTGGCAATAATTTAACACTTGTCTGCCCTGGTGAGTTGGGTGAATTAGAAAAACCTGAAAAGAGATTCCAATGAAAATGAAGCAGGGACTGAACACTTACCTGAGTCAGTGACTCCCTGACCTGGCTCTGTCACATTCAAAGATAAACTCAATAAGTAAGACACATTACTTTTAATTTTTGTGCTCAGCTTTAAGTATTCATTTACTGAGAGCATGTAATGACTAAACTGCAATGCTTCCCCCAAATAATTCCAATTATTTAAAACAGATTAAACTTGAAATAAATAGTTGCTATAATACTGTTATTGCATGTGTTTTGTGTGTGTGTGTGTGTGTGCATAATACTTAAAAACATACTTAGAATGTGACAGTTGAGGTTCAAATACTGAACTTGCCCTTAATTAGCTGTGTGACCTAGGCTAGCTTACTTAACTTCTCAGTGCCTCAGTTCCTCATCTATAAGCTGGTTATAGTAACAATACCAACCTCATAGGGTTTGTGTGAGAATTAAATGAATTCATACAAATAAAGCTCTAAGAACAGTGCCAGGCAGACAGGCTTAAATAAGTGGCTCCTCAAGGCTGGCCTGTGGGATGGGTATGCTTTAGACCCTTTCTAGGATACTGCTGTCAGCCAATCCCTATGAACCAAGCATACTGGAATCAAGAATATTTTACCCTTTTAAAACTCTTAAAGCTAAACCTTTACATTGGTAATTTATACAAAATTTGATGATCTTCACTTCCTTATTGCTAACAATTTCTATCTCTATTCTATCTTCTATAAATATGGGGAAAAGATACATAAACTTCTTTTGCACTAGAGTAATGATGACAAATATTGATTGAGAACTCCTTGTTTGCCAAATCTTGTCATAAGGGCTTTATATGTAGATGTTTATTTCATCCTCACAAATTTAAGGAATCAGGTTCTCTTGTTATCCCCGATTCACACATAGGGAAACCGAGGCTCTGGGAGGTCACACAGCCAGCTGTCTAATAGTGTCAGAGCAGAAAGCGAGGAGGGGCTTATGTAACTGCAAAGATCGAAGCTGAGCTCTTAAGTATGGCACTATATCATGGAAGGGACTATAGGAAATTCAATTTAATCTCTTCATTTCCCAGCTGAACAACCCAGAGCAAGGCAATGACTAAGTGATGCAAAATTTAAGTCTTTTGCCTTACAGTCTGAGGGTCTCTCTGTCACACCACTTTGCATCCTCCTTTCCTCTAGCCTAATCCTGGATTTATATTTTTTCACTTCTTCAAGTTTGAGTAGAAAGTCAGAGTTAAAAAAAAAAAAACAAAAAACCATGTTTGCCCTGAATATATTCCTCCCGCACACATCCATTTTTTTCTCCTTTGAAGTAGCAACAAAAGCTGCCAACAGAGGATCCCCCGGGTTTATAGAGCATCAGTCGGCTTCTCAGATGAAGGCAAAGATGAGAAGACAGAAATCCCTCCTTTAGAGAACTTTGCTAATGTTTTTCACTCAATACATTCTTTCTTTAGTGAACACTTTTAAGACAACCCTGAAACCTCAAGGCAAGAATGGCAAAGCACTGAATTCTAGAGCTACAGGTGGTCCCTAATTGATTGCCAGGAGCCAAATGAAAGGAAGTTGAGTGAATGGACACTCAGATCTCCATCTTCTCCAATTCATTTTATTTAAACTCATCCTTTCCATAGCCTACAGTCCCTTCCATCCTCCCCTATGTTATTGGAGGCAAACTTCATTAGCCAAAGGCAAGAGGAGAAGAGTGCTTTCATATATTTATTCAGGGTTCCAGTGATTTGAGGCTTATCAAGAGAAGTCAAAATAAGAGAGACAGTACTTCTTGGCTTAGACCAAAAGTGCCTGCATTCTAAATATCAAATTTGGAAGGAAAAAGCATTCTTAACTTTTAAGTTTACACTGTCTTTTTACTCAGGTATACATTCATCATGTACACATAACAACACACATGCAAAATGCAACAATATTACACTGGCTCATTTTGCAACAAAGGAGGGAGGCTCTATTTTAATTTTTGCATTTAAAATGGTCTCCATTTTACAATGAGGGAAGTTCAGGAACAAAACAATAATATATTAATTTATGCATTAATTTAATACTTACTGATAACCTGCTATGTACTAGGTATTCTCCTAGGCATAAAGAATACCCCAGTGAACAAAACAGGCAATGTTCCTGCTTTCATGGAACTTTATTTCTAGTGGATAAAACAAATAACAAGATGAATAATTAAAATATATAGGATCCCAACCTGTGATAAGTTCTAAGGAGAAAAAATGTAAACCAGCAAAAGACAACATGAAATGATCAGATGAAAAGTGTAGAAATTTGAGATAGTGTGGTCAGCAAAGATCTTATGAGAAAGTGATCTTTGAATTAAAACAAAAAGGAAGTGTGAAGACATTTGAGAGACTGGAAGCCCTGAGGTGGAAAATTATCTTGCATCTCTGAAGAATCAGAGTGACTCCAGTGAAGGGAAGGGTTATAAGAAATGAGATCAGAGAAATAAGAGGAAGCCAGATCATGCAGAACCTTATGGTTCATGCTAAATATTCTCACTTTTACCAGGAGTGAAATGGGAATCTATTAAAGAGTTTTAAGAAGAGGAATAACATAATCTGACTTACAATTTAACAGAATCACTCTGTTGGGGGTTAAAAAAAGGACTGACGTGGTACAAGGTCAATTAGCAGTGGCTCTTGCAATAAACCAGATGAGAGATGATGACGACTTTGGAGCAGCATGGTGGCACTGAGAGTGGTGTAAAATGGTTGAATGCTGGGTATATTTTGAAAGTAGAGATGAAAAGACCTGATGATGAAACTGATAAGAGATGCGAAAAAAAAAGAAAAAGTTAAGGTTGAAATCTAACTTTTCAACCATGGAATTGAAATGAAGAAGACTATAGGAATGGTTGCATGTATATAATTTTTTGGTTTATTTCTTTTGTTTTGTTTTGTTTGCTGGAGATGGGAAAGGCATATCAGAAGCTCATTTTTTTTTACATGTTCAATTTAAGATGTCTATTAACCATCCAAGTGGAGATGTCAAGTAGATAATTGGATATACAGGACTGAATTGATAGGAGAGGTCTGCGAGGAAGAAATGAATTTGGGAGTCATTAGCATATAGATGAGGAAGAATCGACAAAAGAGACTGAGAAAGATAAGTCAGAATGTAAAAGGAAAACTAGGTGGATGTGGTATCCTTGAACACAAGTGAAGAAATTATTTCAGGAAGGATAAAGTAAAAGTCTGATGAATGCTGTTCATAGGTCAGGAAAGTTGAGGACTGAGAATTGACTGCTGGATTTAGCAACACGGTATCATTGGTAGCCTTGATACAAGTCGTATCAGTGGAGTAGAGAAATGTGAACAAAACCTTGATTAGGGAAAGAGAAATTGAAGATGGTGAGTATAGACAACTCTCAGGAAGGTATGCTGCAAAGGGACAGTGAGTGAGAGGGGAAATAAATGGAGAGAAAATAGGATCAGGAAACTGCTGTCTACCTGTTTGTATTTAAAATGAGTGATATAAGTGGGTGTTTATATCCTGCTGTGAATGGCCCATTAAAGTGGGAAGATTTATTGATCTCAGTAAGAGAGGAAAGGATTAAGAGAGCTGTCATTGAGTTGATGAGATGGATGTGATCTAGGGCAGTCTACTCAAAGGTGGTCCAAGAATGGCAGACTGTCAGAAGTGCAAATTATTTGGCCCTGTGCTAGAGCTAGTAAGTCAGACTCTCAGGGTGGGACAAAGGAAACTGGGTCTTATCAAGCTCTCCTAGTAATTCCTATGCATGATAGTCTAAAAGGCACTGATCTAGTGCAGAGTGGGGGAATCAATCTTACCTAGGAACACAAACAATTTACGTGTGGAACAGTAGAGTCATGTGGGCACAGGTGAGGTAGGTGGGTAGGTAGAGTAATGGGACCTTATGGAAGTTCTCTTGTAATTGCTTTGACTTCTCAGTGAAGGAAGAAGCAAGAACCTCAGTCCTTTTTCTCTATTTTGAGTTGGACTATTAGTTTCAGAGACCCAGAATGACTTTGTGTCACTCAGCAAAGTTGTATTATTCTCTTCATCCTCTGTGACTGAGTACGAAGTTAGCATAAACTTTAAGCCTCTTCCTCTACTTTATGCCACTCTTCCTATTTTTCCTCCTTGCTAGCAAGGGTCTACTTTGTTTTTTCTAGAGGTCACTTTGGTTCACCTATTCTTTTAGTCAAGCTAGGTTCCCCAGAAAACAACACACACACCTACCATACAGATAGTCCCCAGACTAGCAAGTGTACTGAGTACCAAAGCAATGTTAAACTTTCATGCTCCAGATCAAAGAAAAATAAAATTCCAATGACAGCACATGCCAATATTACATAAGATTACCTATAAGTCTTTCTTGGTCATTAATTATTTGCTTACTAATTATTTACTATATAGGTTTATCATGAAATCACTCTGGGTAATAAAAAGTCTACCATAAAATATCTAATGAATAAATATATTAATCAATAACTTCCTCTCCCACACTTCTCACATCTATTCAATCACTATCGATTTCACCCCAATTCTTTACGGTATCCATCCTTTTGAGCTCCACTGACAGTTTCTTTTTCTAGGCCCTCGTCATCTCTTGCCTAAACTATGAGAATATGCTCTTAAGTTATGTTCCTGTCTCTGATATGCTTTGCTGTTCCTACAATCCCCATCAGCCTATCCTGCATCATGAAAATGCCAATGTAATAATTTCAGACATAAAACTAATGACTTCACAGTCTTGCTTAAAATTCTTGAATTGCATCCAAGATAATATCCAAACATCTTTGGCTGACCGTGAAGCCCTGGGAGTTGGTAACTGCTAGTATTTCCAGCCTTGTCTCTTGCTACTTTACTCCATCAACATTCACACCATGCTGTGGGACTTCTGTAACCACTAGGTTTCTTGCCCTGAACACAGGTTGCTACATCCACATAGAAAAATCAGCTTCCCCATCTGCAAACAAGAACCCAACTTATAAAATGGAAATTATAATCAATTTACTAGATTATGAGAGCAATGCAAACTATTTAACCTTTTACAAATCATAGCTATTTTATTTCCCATAACTAACAATCATTATAATGTAAGCTTTTCTATTTTAATGTGTGCCATTTAAATGTTTTTTTTTAAACCACACATTATAGCTTTTACATTGTTCATAAACATCATCAAATCATAAACTTTCACTGTTGTTCTCTTTCAGTTCTTCAGTGCAGGTATTTGCATCTCTGGAAAATTGCAAGAAGCTTTCCATTTATACTGTATTTTTCTTTATTTCTTCATTTCTTTTTAATTTGCAAATAAGAGTACTGGTTTCCCCTGACATTCATGTTATATTCTTCTAAAGAAGCTATTATTTTGTTGATTGATAGCTCATTAATAAGTATAATTACCATCTGCCATGTGGCATCTTAAATTATCCAGTAATTACATTTATATTAGTTTTCAATTTTGGAAGCTAAGCTCTTAAAAGAGACTCTTCTCCTTTATTAAAGTCAGGTAGAGTTCCTGGTAATTTTTCAAACAACTAGATTTGTATGTCCACTTTACTTTTTGTTACTGCCACATTGTAATAATAATGTAAAATTTAACAGTCCTTTCTATGAATGCTGTTATTTAATACTAAGTTTAATATATAAACTATGGTGCTTTTATGTTAAATTTTGCGTATGATACGATTTTTGAAAAAGACAAAAATACCTAATATTTGGTTTTCTGGGCACTGTGGTTAAAAAATAAGGGTCAGCTGAAATCATCTGGATGTATTCTTAAAGAAAACATGTAGCCTGGATTTCAAGGTAATATATGCAAGGAAGATTTGAGGAGTCTCAGTATTCACCCCAGTTTAAAGCTGTTTTGAAGAATAAAGGCACACACACCTTTATAAATATATATGTCTTTCAATTTTATTAAAGATATTCTCTTTATTTCTCCTGCCAAAACTGTTTAAGGAAAATGCATATCTTTCCAGATACAAACAATTCCAGAATTCTCCTAAGGAATCAAAACAGTATTTTTTTCCTTTTCATATGATTCTTTTTCACTTAATTTTCATTCACCCACATTTCCCTTCATGTCTTCTCTCTGTATTTTTATTTTAAACCACATATATTATATAAGACAAGAGCCTCTGATTTATTCCATTTGGGACCTGAGATTTGGATGTGGACAATTTTGCAGTATTTGTAAAAAGAATATAATAAAATTACCCATAAGCCGCAAATTCAATATATACATTTGCCGTCAGAATTCTAATAAACAGATCATTGAATTTCACAGCTGGAAGGGGCCTTGGAGAGCAGGGAGTCCACCCCCCACATATCGCAGGAAAAAAAAAAAGTGAAGCCAAGGAGTTTTAATTCACTGGCCAGTCACTCAACTAACTGCAAGAGAACAAGGAGCTAGACCTCAGACTCCCTGGGGAGTCACAGAAGCCAAGTCTTGTGCTTTTTTAATGTCACATGTTCTCTCATGACATAGACTTGCGGTACTGGTCTGTCATTCTTCACAAGGTGAAAATAGAGTTAACTGAGTTTGCTGTGTGCCTGAGAAACTGCTAAGCATCCATTCGTGAAAGCAAAACTGGGAACCTATGAAATTTCTTTATCAGGAGCTTTTCTCCAAGGCTGCCTTTTCTGTCTGTTCACATGTAAGGTGCCTAGGGCAATGTCCTCCACAGGCAGTAGCTATTAATCTCTGACAATTTTTTTTAAGAGGCAACAGTGCTAATTTTAGGTTACTATATAAAAAATAATTTCTTACTCAATTATCTAATCATCTTGGATATTCTCTTCAGACTTTGTTTTCATGTTTTGTCTAAAGCACTTTTTCCATGCTCAGAGAAATCTGTGGATATTAAATTTGGTGTTTGAAATGTGCGCTTTGACAGACCTCAATTTAAGGGTGCTATGTATTTTTATGAAGGATAAAGAGCAGCTGATTATACTGACAGAAATCCCAGAGGCAGTGAACTCTGTTGATGGTAACTGACTATATAGTGGAGCAGGAAAAGCTCTAATTTCCTCCTTCCTTCAACCTCTGCTCTAACAATTACCAGTGAAGCCCTATCAAGAATATTTTGTTTGATGATCCAGCAAAGTATCTGGTAAAGGAGGAAAAGGGAAGAGCAGGGAACTTCCTGTGAGGGTGAGGGAAAGAGGTTCTGTGAGCTTTCCCTGCATGATTAGAGCTTGGGAAGTTGATCTCTTTTCATGCTGTAGATGTGGCGTGCTGCAGTCACGCCTCCCGCTGCCAGCCCAGAACCAGGATCTTAATCAGTCACTATGAAAACTCATTAGCTCCACAGCAATGAGTCTTCCACTGCTGAAGCTTGGCGCTGTGCTTAGCACCATGGCAATGATATCAAACTGGATGTCCCAAACTCTCCCATCCTTGGTAGGACTGAACACCACGAGGCTATCAACGCCAGATACCTTAGTAAGTCACTCCGGTGGGTTTGGCCGTCTTGGGAAGTAAGTGCATTAAACCAGTGGGCTTTATTTTGTAAACTGCAAAGGCTGAGATTTTGCTTCTCTATTTACAGGTCTTCTTCAACAATACAATATTTATGTGGTAACTTTAGTCATGGATGTTCCTTTAGGAACACTTTAAAGTTACATCAAAGAATAAACGAACTGTCTGAGAAATTAGCTGTGAAAGGAAATACTAGATTCATCAAATTCTTAATGAAAAGCTTTAATTTATATTGTTCTGAGGTTTTGAAGAATTCTTTCTTTTAAAATATGTTTTGTTTCTTATTATTTTACTTCTTTTAACATCTGTAAAATCCCCATAATTTTTCCTACAGAATATGCTATAGGGTATATTCTAGCTAATCTAGTTTTACTATAGCAGGTTCTTCTTTGGAATTCAATTCCTGTGACTGAAATGCATTCAGTCAGAGAAACCAACCTCTTTTAAACATAAATGAATAATAAAAAAAAACCTCAGCAATTTAAAGCATGACCAAAAAATCCTTTAAGAGAGCTAAGAATCACGAACAGAAAACTTACTTGATAAAATCATCTCCCTGTACTGTTTAATTTTTTCGTAAACTCTTCTCCTGTCACAAGTCTAACTCTGTAGTCTTCATTCATCTACGATTAGTGGCTTTTTAACCCTTCCCACATTATAACAAATGTCTTTTCTCATGGTTTATTTGGCAATACTCTAAAATATTTCAAATAAAAATGAAAACTATTGGTTCTTCAAATAGAAGCTTACAAATTCAAATAGAAGGAATAACCTGGAAAAACAATTTCCCTGCTAGCAAATAATAAGTACAGAAAAATAATAAGTACAGAAACAATTATTCAGAGCCCTTTACCTTTTTATGTTTATCTGTTTTTTACCATTGGACTGCTCCCACAGATCAGAAAAAGTCAGATACTTAAAAAAAAAAAAAAGCAACTCTCCATTTTGAAGATATGTTTGCAGTTACTAATAATAATTACTCTATCAATCAACATGTAATTAACTGAGTAGAGCCAGATCAAATTAATTACATAATTTGCCAGATTAACCTGGTGCTCAGGGCAACAGCAGAGCACATGTGAGGCACACTTTGACCTGCTTTTATATTTTTACCTCCCTTGAACCACTTATGGTACCTCAGTGCCTCCATTATTGAGATTCCCCTCCTTCCCTGTATGATGTGTGTGGCAGGAGGGTGTAAAAGACATTTGTAGTTATAAAGAAACCATGACATGGCATCAATAAGCAATCACAAAACAAAGAAATTTACATTATTTAATATTTACTGAGCCAAATTTCCTCAATGTTCAAGTACCTGGTGATTTTTAACAACTTAGTTGTTGAATTAACTCTTTCAAGAAATGAACCTAGCTAAGCAATTCATGAAAAAGCTATGTTTCACACTTGGTACCTTGGTTCTGCTATGTATAATTTCTGTGTCTACAGATATTGGTTTGGTTATTTCCTGTTTCTTGTTGATGGAGGAGAATCAACTTTCCAAAATTATGCATGATTCTTTTAGAACTTCTTGCTCTCTTATGAGTTTAAAGTAAATCCATTTTCTTTAAATTAGTAATTTAAAGAAAATGGATTTCTTCTGATTAGTAATCTGTTGGTTGAAAAATATAAAATATTGGTATGGTCTACAAATGTTCTGACACGACTGAGTCACCTTTTGAGTGACAAAAAATAAATAAAGTTCAGAAAATTTTACACTATGTTATTCACTGGAATGGAGAAATCATGTTGCAAAAGTGTGTGAGTGTGAGTGAATGAGTGTGAGTGTGTGTGCGTGCATGTTTTACAGAAGTGCCAAATATTACAGAAGTAATTTCCCCACCTTAACTATTCAAGATAATTGCTCATATCTTAGGATTCCCATGGTGAGAAATGAATGAGTCTAGTTCCTACATCAAGATCATTAAATGTTAATGCTGGAAAGGATCTTAGAAACTATCCAGGCCAGTTATTTTTACACTATTTTTTGGCAGCAGTGCCATTTTTTTTTTTAGAATTAAATCTTATGTAATACATTCAGAATAAATATTTGTTGAATGAATCTTGAGGTGGAAATCCAATATATAAAACAGGTCATGGGTCAAATAATAAATTATTGGGGGGAGGCATTTACTGTGCCTCTATCATCTGTTCCCTCCCCACATAATCAACCCCTTTCCCTGGTCAAAATGCCTCCACAGAAACCTTAGAACTCTCAGGAGCTTAGCTGGAAATATGACTGATCTAATCCAACCTCCTCATTCTGCAAGTGGGAAGACTGACCCCAAATGTTTAAGTGACTAAAGAGATTTCCCCTCTCTGGTTAATGACAGAATCAAGGGTAGAAGCAAGTCACCTGACTGCAGTCCTGACCAGGGAAGTCATCTCACCCACCTTTGCTCTCCTTGCCCCTCCTGGTCCCTAGTGCCACACTAGGTTCTCTCTGTCCATCTCAGCTGGTTCCTATGTCCCTGGACTCCACTTTCCTTAGATGGAAGGGCTGACAGTTCCCTTCCCAGTAAGTAGAGCTATGGTGTCCAGCCCTTCTCAACTCTCTCACTCTACATTCTCACTGTAGACAGTACGAATGGTATAAGCTTGAAAGTCTGTGCTTGCAAGTCTGTATACACTCCCCCAAAAACGAATGAATGAATAAATAAATAATGTAGGTCTTAAAATTTGTTTTATGAGTGTTTGTGGGATGTGCACATGGCAAAAAGTACAGATTTACACAAATATGAATATGGTCTTTCTTTAAAATGGTAGTTTCAAATAACCTTGAGAAAACAAAAATAAGAAATATAGGGTTTTAATCATTAAAGGCAATTAAATCTGTTTATGGCAGGTACCTCTGAAATAGGCAGTGTACGTTTGATTGTCTCAAAAGCTGAAACAGGTTTTTAAATTTCCAGGATATTTTTGTCAGTAAGTAGTTAAACACTGCTCCTTATTAGGGGAATAAACTCCCTCTGGCTTCTCAGAATCTTGAAACATCCCTTTATCCTCCTCTTTGGCCCTGTTCTCTCTCTCTCTCTCTCTTTCTTTCCTTCCCCTCCTAATCTATAACTGGGCCCATCTGCCTTCGGAGGAGCGGGTGTCTGCAGAGACAAAGCCTGGGCTCTGAGAAAGCTCAGGCTCCTTCTGGCATGTCTCTCTGATGCAGAGTAACTTCCCCCTGAGGCTGAGCTTCTGAGAAATCACTCACACTGTGGATTCCACACCAGGAAGAACCTGGAAAAGAATAATTAAATAAGCAGAGGACATTTAGCAGACACCAGCTGTTCTCAATCAGCCCTGCCGCTGTGGTGGGAAGAGGCCTCCAAGGGACCTGTGGGCTTCGGTGATTTGTTTTGCTACATTTTCAAATGTCTAGCCAGCTTCTCCTCATAAATAACTACTTCAATGACTTAGTCAGTTTTAAGTTTTGGAAAATGAGTAGAATACTCTGATACAAACTCTCAATACTCTCTAAGTTTCTTAACTCACCAATTTTTTTTTTTTTTTTTAGTCCTGGATGAAGATATCTGACTTCTCTGTTTTGTACCACTGTTTTTCTTCCCCCAATCCTTAGGCAATGTCTATTTTGTGGAAGACCAACTAAACAAATTAAGGAAATGGATGATAGAACAGAATGGTAAATCTTGAAAGTCACAGAGAATGTGATAATTGCCGTTTTAGAGTAGAACTGTGGTATGGGTAAGAGAGTAGATTTATTCTTAAGTACTTAAAGCAGAAGGAGAGCAAAAGGGGGAACATTACTAAGAGAGTTCAGAGCCAGTCCTTTAGCTTTCCACTGATGGAAGGGGCTGCCTATGAAGCAGGGAAATCCTTATCATGCAGAGTTCAAGCGGAAACACAAGGAGAATACATACGAGAAGTGTCACTGAGTGGAAAGACATAGGACCAGACATGACTTCTAAGTCCCTCCCAACTCTGAGTCATTATGATTTCCAGAATATGAGAAGAAGTGATCAACCAACCTGAATTTGAGGGTGTCTTCGGTTTTGTGTTTAACTGTTTGTCGTTGTTTTTACAGTTGTTTTTCTTAGAGCCTTGAGGTTGCCTTGAGTGAAGAATATACATTTCTTATTTCAGTTCCAACTAGTCTCATAAGAAATAGGAGGAAAACTGCTATGCAGTGACATCTTTATTAACACATCCTCCAGAACACAGCTTCTTTTAGTGTGGTCTGTCAACATCTCTATCATTCCTGCCCTTCTTCTCTTCACAACTAAAGTCATTAGCATACTAAACCACATTTCATTCTCTGAGACCAAACCTATCCTCAGACAGATAATTTATAAGGACTTTTCACCAGGTATCTCCTCTAAATCATCAGGTATCTCCTACTCTAAATTGAATAGGTTTTAGTAAATGGATTTTTTTCTGCTTTATTTTCCCCTACCTTGTACACCCCTTTCAGTAGCTTGACCCCTTATTCTTCTTTGCCTCAGTCTGTACTTTTATGAAATTCCTAGACATTCAGCATAAACATAAGACCTAGCAATGTTCAACCAGTTGATTCTGTCCTCTTCAAAGAATCAGAATTCTGTCCCTTTGCCTGTCCCTCCACTTGTGTCTCGCCAAGCCTTTACTGCTAATTATTCCTTTGGAGTCTCAACTGTTACTTGTTTCCACATTGTTTGGATAATGCCCTCGCTGGGTGCATCTCCTCTAAAGCGAAGTTTTTTCAACTATTGGTGAATGGACATAGGCCATCTATCTGCAATCTACCTGCAAAGGATGAACATAAAGAGCTCTGATCTGAACACTGGAGAAAATTGGTATAAGTCCCATATATAACATTTACTAAACGGGTGACTTCGGAAAACATTGCTTCAGTTCTTTGCGTTTCAGTTTCCTCGTAAATAAGATAATGTCTATTTCAAAGGGTAGTTGGTTCAAAAGAAGTGAGACTAATACAAGAGAAGGGGTTTTATAAAAAGAAAACCATGCTGAAATGCAAGATATTTTTTTAATTTTTATTTTTAACCTCAGTCTTCAGGATCTTTCTTTCCTGTTCAAAGCCCCTGACGTTCTGAGAGATTTCTCACACAGTAGTTTTGTATTTATAAAGCATAGCTCTGTAATTAAATTGTAAGCAAAAAATCCAAACTTGAAATCCAATTGTTAAAATTATCACTTTAATTCTCCTATTTAGAGCATGCTTAAATATTTCATGAGTTTTGTAATATTAAAAACCGCTAAATAGTTCATTTAGTTCTTCTAATTAACACAAAAGGTTCAAAGAGAACTGCATCAGTAACCACTGTGATCAGCAATGCTTTGGATAGCAATAAACCAAATGCACCCTCCAGGTCCAAGTAGTCAGCTTCACGGTAGTTCAGAAAATGCTATCAGAATTATCTTCATCATATATAAAAGGGAATTTCAGATAACTGGTAGTGCAGTATGGGGGTTAAACTTTCAAGCTCTGATATCAGACTGTGCAAGTGCAAATCTCAGCTCTGCTGATTACCTCCTACAAGACCTTGAGCAAGTTCCTTACTGTCTCTAAGTCTCAGTTTCCTCACCTATAAAATGGGCAGAATAACATCACCTGGTTCATAGAGTTACTGTGATATTCAAAGGCAGTAATGTATGTGAACTGCCAACTAATGGCTAGAGCACCATAAATGTTTGCTATTACTATTATATGAGTTTTATTGACACCTAAGTAACTGCTCTTTTAAGTTAAAATGAGAGCAGATCTTTTCTCATTGGTATCCAAAATCCATCTAAATATTTCTTTCCACCTGAGGTCTTAGCTGGTTTTATTTTTATCCTCTTTTCAATGCCAATATGGGTGCCATAAAAGAGAACACTAGAGACGCTCATAAAGCTTCCTTTATTTTATCACTAAACCTGACACAGAAGTCTCTATCAAACCCACACAACTGTCAAGCACTCATCTTTTATACTAGCTTTTTTCTCTTTTGAGTTACCTTTTTCTTGCCAGAGAGGTAACTTGTTATAGTTGAGATCATTCAGACTAACTCTGTAGTAGATAAAGCCATGGCTCTTTTCAATAATTCTTACAAGAAGACAATTGAAAGTACAAACAAAACCAGAGTCTACTTTTATTAAGCTGACACTTCAGGAAGAATGCTAAATGAACATCAAACCCTATTCACCTTTTCTGCTTCCCTCATTCCAGAGAGCAACTGACACCCTGCCCTGACATTATAAGCTCTTTACTAGTTAGCCAAACACCTGGCAAGTGAACGTCAATATTAATGATGCCAGGTTTAATAATCAGTATTTGCACTGCTGTTAAAGATATTTTAATATTATAATTGGGTGGTCCCTGCTCCTTTATACAAAAGCTAAATTTATTCTAGTGAGAAGCCTTAATTTTCTGACATATTTGAGATTTGTGTCCAATGTCAGGAAAAGCCTAGTTGAAACTGTAGAGCCTATGTCGAGATATATTCGTTCCATACTGTTACTCAGCTTAAACCTTTAATTACATCATTGAAACTACTCTGCTAAGCTGTACCTATCTCTATTCTGTAGATGATCTCTTTGCATTTTTTCTTCTTTAGTATAAAAAGATTATCTTTACGATCTTATCTGATTCTAACAATATATAATTCTAAGTACATTTTTCTGTCCCAATCATAGTCAGGCATAAATGCTAGAAAGAAGGAGTAAGGGGAATCAAAAGAAAGAAATGATAATGAATCCAATAACTCAGAAATAAAAGGCAGCATAGGACACTTCTATGAGCTATCTGAAAAAGGAGACTAAAAGATAGGTTTGGCACCATTTCCTTTTCATTACAGACTAAGGACAAGGACTGTGCCGTCTTTTAGAATTTTGTGAGTTTATAATTTATAGCTTCCCCATGATTGTTGTTGGAATGCCTATAAGCACCCTACAGTAATTTTCTCTAAAGCCCTTGAAAGGAAAAAATCCATGTGTTGGTTGATGGTATGTGATGAGCTAGGGCCTGGGAGAGAATAAGTAGGAGACTAAATCTGTTCTGCCGCAAATTACAAGACAGAAGACGCCACAGACTATGGCAGCTCTGTAGAGAGTGGTCAGGCTGGTTTAGTCCTTTTAAGAATCTGCTTCCTACCAGGCAAAGTGCTCCAGTCTAAAGGCAAACAGACCAGCCCAGTAACACTGGGCATTGTGCAAAATAGTTCTCTGCTGGGCACCATTCACCTCCATGTTCCTAGCCCCATCTCAGCCTTTCTTTCATCCTTCCTTGTTCCAGCCCCTCCAGCCTGAGTCATTAAAGACCTTCTTTTCTAGACAAAATTCATCTCCCTCTTCTCCTGATAATATAAGAAATATCTCCTTATCTGCTGATTCCCTGGAAACCATAGAGGGAAGGACAAAGACTGAAGAATTTCAGATCCCAGCTGCAGAAGTTAGTCAGAGCTTAGCTAGGAGGCCCACTGGTTTATCTGATATTTCCACAGGAAAAAGAAACTCAGATGCAAACTGGATGGTCTGTCTATGTAACACCTGTCAGGTAGGTTTTCCAATATCCATATGATTGACCTTTAAGAACGATTATCTGGATGTTCAGCATCATATTAATATGGCCATAGCACTGGAATTAAAAGCAAGATTCTACAGCTATACAGTCCAATAAGGAGGGCACTGTGGCTATTGGGCACTTGGGATGTGGCTGGTCCAAGTTGAGGTGTGCTATAAGTGTAAAATGCACACTCAATTTCAAAGAGTGTACAAAAAAGGAGAAAAAAGCAATGTAAAGTATTTCATGAATAATTTTTATGTTGAGTACATGCTGAAATGATAATATTTTGGATATACTGGGTTAAATAAAATATATTATTAAAAGTAATTTCACTTGTTTCTTTTTACTGTTTTAAACCTGCCTACTAGAAAATTTTAAATTATACACATGGCTCTCATTCTACTGGACAGTACTGCTCTGGCTTCATACATAGCTCTACTATATACAAACTGTGCATTCTTAGGCAAGTTAACTAATTTTCTCTTCTGTGAAATGGGAATAATAATTATTCCTACTTCTTAGCATCGTTCTTTGTACCCATGCATCAGCAAGTCAATGGATGTGAGCTATCCCGTGTAATAGGGTCTGACCTTGAGCAGGCAGCATTCTTCAGCCTCAGCAAACCCCAAAGAGAACTCAGTTGAGAGTCAAGCCACTGACACTCTCAGCACCTGGAATAATGAATGAGTGTCTCTCTGGGATATGCATTAAGACATCCACAACAGCTTCTGATTGCATAGTGAAGAATGTATGCTCAAAGCAGAGTTCTTCTGAAAAATAACTAGACAAAAAATAAGTTACTTATTTTTGTACTTGATAGAATGTACTTGATATGGCAGATAGGAAGTAGCCAATATATCCTGTAGCTGGATATGGACTAATTATTGAAAAAGACATATGAAAGACAGATAATAATACTAGAAAATACACATTAAGTGCCTAAAGAATAACACAGACAATCCTTCAGAAGAGGTTGAAACCATGAGGACTGAGTAAATTGAAGGTTTGTAAGAGAGGTATTCCAAGTAGGAGAACAAAATGAGTAACATACAAAGATGTGAAACAAGGTTGCACGCTTTCAGGACACAAAAAGACCAATCTGGTTGGAAAGAAGTTTCTTATAGGAAGATACAGAAAAACTAGAAACATAAATAGGAGGCAGACTGCAGGAGAACAGGAATGTCACTTTAAGATAGGGTTCTAGGGAGTTTGGGTGACAAGTGCACAAAAGTAATTTAGGAAGATCAGTTCGGTGGCCTATGCGAAAATACTATCTTTAACTCTTCTGAGACTCTATATCCTTTGCAAAACAATGCTGGTCTAATTACTTTTACCCTATATTCTCATGTGATACCTTCCCAGGTATTGACCCTTCAATACATGGGAAGCTCTCTGGGAGAGGACTTTGCTTCAGAATATCACAAATGAGTAATAATCAGAAAAATACATACTACTAATTACCACTTACTGTTGAGGAAGACAAGCTAACAGAGCCTGTGTAGAAAGATTGGTGATATGTGACTAAGTATTGAATATTTAGTGGATACTTCTAAAGCTGCATTAAATTGTCCAAATATGACAGAAAGCATTAGGAAGTGGTGTAGGATCAATAAATAGTTAATAATATGGAATCAAAAGAAAAAGATTCTCCTTCTGAGCACTGAAAAGGAAGGTATAACTGAACGAAGCTGTGCTGCCTATGTGAATTATTTAATCTCTTTCTTTTTAACTTTAGAGAATAAAATCACAAACTTTAAATATCAAAAAATAACATGCTTTGCTTACAATTATACAAACCCACACTCTTTCTCTCTTTGTCTGTGTTTTCTGTGTTTTGTGCTATTGATTTCCTCAGACTCAGATTAGTCCCAAAGAAGGGTGGCAGGTATACAGCTCAGCACAGGATCCTGATGGACGATGCATTTGCACAGTGGTTGCTCCAGAACAAAACCTGTGCTCCCGGGATGCCAAAAGCAGGCAGCTTCGCCAGCTGCTGGAAAAGGTAGGTGTCCTCTGTCCCCTGTGAATATTTTTATTGAAATATACTATTCTTTGAAAAAGAAATTATGGGAAAGCAGGTAATGGTGAGGAGGGTTCTTCCAATTTTTGTACCCCTTCTCAAATAAATGCTTTCCCCTTCCTTTAAAGTAGTACCTCAAGATTCCTGCTCTGTTGTTCTATTTATATGACTTTTACTTTTCCCAATCTTGCCTTAAGACTGGTTTTCTGTCATATTTCTTAATATCTAGTCTATCTCTCCTTAAGAAGAAAATAGTATGAAATGTTATTTCAATGACAGAAATTCAGCCTCAACTTTCAGGATCACACTAGGCTCTTTGAGCTCATACTTTTCGATCTCATTAACAATCTTGCAGAGAAGTTAAAATAATGGCATACAATATGCAAGCTATCTGGACAGATAATGAATAATTCCAAGTATTTAACATCATTTTCTAAGTCATTCCTTTGAACATTAAGTTCTTCAATTTCATTCAATAGCATTCTCTCCATATAATTTACTTAAGCTGGATCCATAGCAATCAAATGCAGAATGCCCTTGATTTATTCTCTTTCACAGATGAAAGTCATCTCATGAAAGGTTATTTATGTTTAGTTTAGGGAGGAAAAAAAAAACAATGAATGGTTCTTTCAATTTTCCTCATTCACACTTCCACTGTGTTGGCCTCTGAATATAGTTGGACAGCTGGGGTGGCCAGAGTGATGGAAGGATGACAACATATTTGAATTTTAAATATCTTCAGGGATAATAAGATAAATTAGGTAGTATGTGTTTTTAGATGATATCATGCTCAACAATTCGCTCTGTGCAATATCCTTTCCATGATCATCTACACAATTATAGCACTGAATAGGAAGCTTTAACAGAAAATTAAGAGAAGCTAGAAAAATGAAAGCACTGAATTTGTTAATACAGACATCCCTAGTTTACGCAATTTTAAGTCTAGCTACAGTAATTCTCTTCCACTGCCATATAATTAAAATAACTTTCCTCAGTGTACAATACTTGGAAGTGTAACGATGCCCTAAGATTTTAAGAAGACTTTTTTTTTCATATTTTCATACAGAGATTAGTCTGCTTTTTCTGCCCTTACCCTTGGAGTCATCATCACCTGTTTGCTCTCTCTTCTTAAGTCTCTTTTTTAAAAAGATCCAGTCTTCCCTGCTCCTTCAATATCTGTCCCCTAAACAGAGCAAATGTAACTGTCATTCAAGTTAATGACCCCAGCTAACGTGCCTCTCAACTGTTAAAACTGTTCATGACATATGAACTACGATTATTCTTCTCTTCATAGATTTTCTTTATATCTATGAAAAAGTTCAAACATATAGTTTAATATTGTTTGGTTACTAGGGAAATTAATTATGTTGGTAAAAAGATTTCATCTTTTAAATCCAATTTTCCTTTTCTATTAACTTGTATTTCCTCTCAGATTACTAACTTTTTACTCCATCTTCTTTTCTATGCAAAAATATCTTCTTTCTACATCAACTATGATGAGAAACATTTTCTTAGACTCGATAATCTTATTTCTGTTACTATTTTCAGTACAGCATTGCATACACACACCCACACATAGACTTGGACATTTCTTCAAAAATCAGCTGAAAAATTCAAATGAACTATGAATGTCAGAAAGTGGATATTATTCTCTTCATGTCCAGAGGGAAATGTATTCCAGAGCTATGATAAAACCAGGAATTAGTAAAGGATGAATAAGGTATGAAAAGTACAACTAAGGGGATTGATTGAAGCAATCATTGAAGTTTATATGACCATACCATCCAATAGGCAATTTGTTTACCATTTTAACGAAATTCTAGAAAATCACACCTTTAAAAATGCAGCTGTATATCACAGGGAGATCAGCTCGGTGCACTCTGACCACCTAGAGGGGTGGGATAGGGAGGGTGGGAGGGAGACGCAAGAGGGAGAGATATGGGGATATATGTATATGTATAGCTGATTCACTTTGTTATACAGCAGCAACTAACACAACAATGTAAAGCAGTTATACTCCAATAAAGATGTTTTAAAAAAATGCATCAATACCTAAATGACAAAAAACAAAATTTATTAACAAAATCAAGGTCACCACAGGTTAGATTAATCAAATTCGCCATTTGGTAGTGTTATGGAAACAGAGGAATAATAAATTGTGTGTACTATTTAGAGTGGCCTGAAGGAAGTAAGTAGCACTGGTTTGCTGCACTGACCCAAAGAAAAAAACATCTGAAAGCAGCATTCCTTATGCAGACTGAGCCAGTCCCTTGCTGGCTTCTCTATAGTTTTACAAATATCCAAGGTACCAGATGGCAAATAGGAGCGTGACCGTTAAGCAGCCCATTTCATTATTAACTAAAGGATTGATTTATTCTACAGTAAGGGAATATTCTTATTGAGAATAATATTAATAACAATAGTTCCCATCTATTGTATTGTATCTGCTCCATTCAAACCTTATAGCAGAGGTTGTTGCCCTTCTAAGTTTACATAAAAGGAAACGTGTTTTTTGAGGCTAAAATACTTATCAATGTCACTCAACCAGTAGACTGTGGAGCCATACCAGATCAACTTTGCATTTTCTCAACACTATGCCAGTGTCATTCAAAATGCCACTGGTGGTACCCACACTTATTTAACTGATGCTCTGTCAAATATTTTGAATAAGTATTTATACTACTGAATATTAGAAAAATTACAATTGGTTTCACAATACATCAGGTCTTAGTGTACACAAACTAAAATTTTTCACTTAAAAAAAATGCTTGTCTGTTAGCTATGTAGCATCTCTGTACAGGCCCGCATTGTCTAGGTCAATATTTCCTAAACTGTGATTTTTGGAATAGGATGCTGATGACATCCTCCAATAAAATAATTTTAAGAAACACGGTACATGATACTTAACTCTTGAAGATTTCCGTCACATGGTTTAATACTAAAGGTTCTGTGAAGACCTACAGTAAAGAAATCCCTGTTTATTTTTGTTAATCCCAATGCTATCCAAGCATACTGAACTGTAGGGCTTCTTTTTTTCAAGTGGCCTCCACACTAATTATAAATGAGAGTGAAAGTCTAAGTTAATTTGTGTTTAAGTTCAGAAAGGCCTCAGACGTTTTATTTATACAAAGAACCAAGGTAAATAAAGAGTTCAAAAAATTATCAGTGAAGAGTAACAATGAGCTTGCCACACTATGTAGACAGTCTACCCAGGGGCATGTGTAGACAGCTGAATAGCAGGACATCAGAGATAAGCAGACTAAAAGAGGAATGAGTCTCCTTCCCACAAGTGTAATCATGGGGATCCAATCTCAAGTATCACCAAGGAAACTGATTCTCAGTGGGTCTCCATAACCAGTGGGAAACTGAACAGTCCTAGGTACAGCCAGCAGGAAAAGCAAAAGGCAGCCCAGAACCATCCTCCCCAGTTAGACAGCTCCATCTCTAGCCATCACCCCAAATGTAGCTCTTATAATTATACATGATTCTGCTTGAAGGTCACAATCAAGTCTCAGCAAAAATTCTCTCAGTGCATTTTCACATAACACAAAGTTGAAAATTAAATTGACAGGGTAAGTTAGAGGCAAAATAAGAGAGGCTGTTTTAACTTTATCCAGGATATCTCACTTGCCTATCATTTTCTAATTGTATGGATTCTGCCTAAGTACACAGAATTCCTAGGAAAATACTGGACATGCCAGAGATGCGTGTTTTCATAGACAAATGTCATATTTAAATGTGTAGATAGTTTCTTTAACACAAATGGCTTTTCTTTATTCACGCTTCACCATAATGGAGTTGAAAATTATTTTGAAAGCATTGCATTCATCCAAGATGCAGTTACCATGCTTTCAATGTTGCCTCAGTAATTCTGCACTGCATCAAAGTTTTTTTTAAATGAAGCTTTCTGAATGTAGGAATGATAGTAAATTAAGAAATATTTGAGGGTCATGTAATACTATAGCTAAACCAGTGACAGGAGAAAGATACTTTTGTTAAAATATTAAAATACTTGTTACATATTACTACTGTTGGAAGCCTAAGATAATTTTACCCAATAAATATTTATTGAGCAATTATTCTGTGCCTAGTTCTGTGTAAGGTCTTGGGAATAAAAGGTATGAATAAGACACAGATTCTAACCTCAATGAGTTTACAGAAGGGCAGCCACTTTTCTGCTTCCCATTCACACACATTACACAATTAGATTTAATATAAGCTAGACTGTAGTATGTCCCGAAAAGACAGGGTTTATAAAGGACAGGACTATGGATCAAGACAGCAGAAAAAGAAACATAAAAATGTGACCTCTGACAAAAAAAAAAAAAAAAAAAAAAAACAAGTGGAGGAACTGAGGCAAGCCAAAGCAGCAGAATTCACTGCCTTTTCTGAATGTTCCAATGCTGAGGAATATATTGACAACGGGCTCTTTAAAGCTAGCTGGTCCACTAAGCTTTGTGACCTACCTGATGACAGAAATTGTCTCTGAACAAATCCCTTCCTTATTTGTAACTCACAAGGTTTTACAATGAAAATAACTTTTTTATGTGTTACATAAATAATACTTATTTTAAAATACATGGAATAACACATAAAAATATATGAAATGAAGTAAAACTCATCTGAAATCCCATTTTTTGAGCCCATGCTTTCATGTATTCATTTATGTATATAAAATTTATATACAATATTTACCAGGGACCTCTTTCTACAATATTTATTACTTCTCCTCTCACCCACACCTCACCACCCCCCACCAGAAAACTAATTTTAACCACCTAATATGTATTCTTCTAATCCCTCCATATCTTTCTCCATGTTTTTTGCTTATATACTCCTTTCTTTTACATAAGTGTGCTCAAGTGTGTGTATGTGTGTGTGTGTGTACGTGTGAGACATAGTGAGAGAAAGAGAGAGGGAGAGAGGTGAATTTTATTTAGAATAAAGGGATTCAAATTATATAAAGATCTTTACATTTGCTTTTCTCACTTACTTTTCTCATGTATATTCCTCCATGTTAAGCAATGTTTCTCAAAATGTATAAACATAAGAATCACTTAGGGAATCTTGATAAAATGAAGAGTCTGCCTCAGTACCTCTGGGGTGGGCCCCAAGATTCTGCATTTCTGACAGGTTCACAGGTGATGCCAAGTTGTTGCTCTGTAGACAATACTGTGAGTACCAAAGTATAGAGCTCTATTGTATCCTTTAAATTAGTTTAGTCATATTCTATTCCTCAACTCATTTAATAGCTCTCCTCCTATTAGAGGCTTTCACTTTGTTTTCCAGACTCTGTTGCCATAAGAATTAGTCTTTCTTTCCTCATTTCTACATGCTTTATAGGTCACCTATTTCCCACTTCTAAATAGCCTGGGGCTCAATGAACTTGGGATGGTACCATCACCTTAACATATGTTTATTGCCTATCTACCAAACACTTGATGCAGTGGCCATTTTCCAAGTCTCTTAAACAGTATGGTCTCTGAGTTAGGAGGTGTCCCAATGCTACCACCACTCATCTTGCTCAGTTCAGCCTCACCCCTGGGAGTACTTCAGATGCAGCTTGAAGTAACTGTACTGGAATGAATGCATACTAGATCTGCTGGACACTTCACCACCATCCACAATTGCTAAGCATCCCAGACCTTGAGGAAGTCAGTCAGTACTTAAAGAAACAACTTATCTTAACATTTAATAGATTGAGCTTATGCTTACTAAGCCCTGGAATGAATATTCTATTTTTTTAATTTATTTTTCTGATATATCAAATTCTTATTAATATTTAGTCATTTCTAATGCTAGAATGTCCATTTTATTATTTCCTGCCTAGGTACAGTTTTCTTTTGCTAAATTATTTGAATGTTTATCATGAAGAATTAGCCTTCTGAAAGTATGTCCTGTGGAAATGCAATTATGGATTTGGCACTTCCGGTTTTTAATGTTAATGTCATTTTTCCTACTTCAGTAGTGATTGTATATACCTGTAAACAGACAATAATGCCAATGTTCTTGTTTAACAGGTTCAAAACATGTCTCAGTCTATTGAAGTCTTAAACTTGAGAACTCAGAGAGATTTCCAATATGTTCTAAAAATGGAAACCCAAATGAAAGGGCTGAAGGTCAAGTTTCGGCAGATTGAAGATGACCGGAAGACACTAATGACCAAGCATTTTCAAGTAGGTTTGACTTCAGCAATCTTGTCAGTCCAAATGAGACACTGAGTATGATGGACAGCCACCATGGCACTCAGCTAGAAATACCTGTACATCGGCCCATATATGCAAGGTTCAAAATTCACTGGGGACATCGATAATCTCTCCACTGAAACTGACCATTAGCTGGTAGGAATGCACAGAAGACTTGTTATAAAAAGAGCCTTATCCTCCTAGAGCTAGGTGGAGATTCTGGATAGATTTAAAGGCATTTCAATATGTATGACAATGGTAAATCTAGGAAAATTAATAATTAAATTTATCAAAGATTTTCTGATGATTTTATGCCTTGCTAATATGAGGAGAAATACAGAGAATATGAATTATTAAAAGAGGCAATAATACCATTATTAACAGCACATAAACAAGGGCTGTTTCACAATTTGATACAAAAAAGTATTTATTTTATTTTGTTTATTTTTTAATTTTTTTTTTGGCTGCGTTGGGTCTTCGTTGCTGAGCGCGGGCTCTCTCTAGTTGCGGCGAGCGGGGGCTACTCTTCAATGCAGTGCGCAGTCTTCTCTTGTGGAGCATAGGCTCTAGGAGCACAGGCTTCAGTAGTTGTGGCACATGGGCTCAGTAGTTGTGGTGCACCGGCTTAGTTGCTCCGCGGCATGTGGGATTTTCCGAGACCACAGCTCGAACCCGTGTCCCCTGAATTGGCAGGCGGATTCTTAACCACTGCGCCACCAGGGAAGTCCCACAAAAAAAAGCATTTTTTTAGACTTTAAGCTGTTTATTGGTAATTATCTAGAAACACTGAAAATGGAGAAACAATGCTTTTAAGCATGCTATGTGGATTTTTATTACCTATGTATGACACTGTCATAGATTAAAATAAAATCTATGAAAATGCCATTTGAACCTCTATTAAAAAGAAATACTCTGCCTTACAAAGGCATAGCACACTGTTTATAAAACATACTGTGATTTTACGAGCATAATAGCCTCTGCTTTCCCTGTCAGTTAGGAAGTGAGATACACTGCTAATGGTGAGGGAGTGGGCCTGAATCCAAGTTCTTGGTCAAACATTAGAAGTGCTTTTCATACAAAATTATGATTGGCAGGGAGCTAGTCAGGGACATGAAACAGGGTCTCTGCATGACACAGTTTAATATGGCCGAAATTAGCATGGTTTTGTAATTTTCTTCAGTGGTGCTCGGGAGCCTGAGTAGAAAGGTATCAAAAACAATCTTGCACTGAACCAGTTTTACAGTTTTCCCAGAAAGGTACAACAGAAGGACAAGAGGGTAAGAAAGTTCAGGGTATTGACAAGAGAGGGGGCTAAAGTGATGAATCATGAGATTAAACTGAAGAGAGAAGTAAGCAAAGCCAGAAGGTTAAGAAATGATAACAAATTATAGCAAGGCCTAGAAGATAAAAATAAATTTAAAGATTATTGGAAATAAGAGAATGAGTAAACTAGGAGAATAGAGAAATTATGGGGGAATGGTAAACACAGAAGAGTATACAGAAGAGTATAAGGCTGAAAGGCAAATAAATTAATTTTAACCAACATTTATTGAGCACATACTGTGTACAAGGCAGTGTTGGGCCCTCTGCTGGGTATATACTGCATAATCTCTCTTCTTTGAAAGACAACTAACAAACAGGCAGGTAAAATCTGACAGTAAAAAGAGGCATAAACATCAAAATGGCACAAAGGGAAGAATTATTAATTTCTCTTAATTTTGTTTAGAGAAGTTCAGGTAAAGAGCTACAGGGCTTGGCAATATTCAAGAAAATGGTTTTGGACTAGTGCCCACTTTCCTCCCCAGAAATACTAAATTACAGAGGAGATCAAGAAAACCAAAAGATGTTCAATGTCTATTTTCAATATTCAGGGTTAGGGTGTAGACGATAGAGCAATACCGTGAG
Source organism: Pseudorca crassidens (assembly GCF_039906515.1). Classification (NCBI taxonomy): domain Eukaryota; kingdom Metazoa; phylum Chordata; class Mammalia; order Artiodactyla; family Delphinidae; genus Pseudorca; species Pseudorca crassidens. The sequence continues at coordinate 89,530,647 of NC_090297.1, read as the reverse complement.
CCTGATGTGATGCTGAGGCTATCAACAAAGTAGGAATGATCAGCCGGTACTTATGGCACATAGGGAGCATTCCCAGAAAGGAAGGGGGACAGAAGGAGAGAAGCTCGGGGTTTCTGGCTCAGAGTGAAAATCATTCAAGTTCAGATGGTCAATACAGAACTCTGTGACGCCAAGGGACAGCTTGCAAGTACCAGGGCTGGCAGAGTTGGTGACAAATGATGATGGGTGTGCATCTATGGGAACTTATGGGAGAAGAGAGGAGACAAAGAAACAAAAAGATACAAGGCTGAGAGAAAAAAAAGAGAAAGTTGCCTATTCTATAAGTTTGCCTAGCAGAAGCCAAGCCACCAATAAGAAAACTTAATTTTTAGGCAGCACCATAGAACATGATGATTTTGATTTTCCTAGTTCATGTAATCCACGTGGATACTGAATTTATACGTATAAGTCAAACTCCAAATAGCAATAATGATAATAACATCATTTTCTTGAAGAATTACACATATTCAACACATAGTTCTAAGCACTTTAAATATACTATATATTAGTTAATCTAATCCTCACAACAATCCTATAAGGTAGACACTGTGTTTATTCCCATCATTCACATGAAGAAACTGATGTACAAAGAAATTACACAATTGGTCCAGGATCGTATATCTAATACGTATCAGCACTACAAAGTCCAGCTCCCGAGTTAAGCCTCCTAATACCAATGCTATACTGCCTCTCCAGGTAGACTCTAGCTCTCTGAATTAAATTTAATAATAATAATTAAATGCTCAATATATGCTTGTTGAATATATTTATTCACCAAGTCCGATCATGAGTCAGATTTTGCTCCAGCTGCTGAGGTGCCATATATGAGAAGAAGAAATGGAACATTCCAAAAGTAAGTTTAACATTGAAGAATACTTTTAAATTGGAAGAAAATCCTCCTCTGGCACACCCTTTTCAGCTTATCAAAAAATCTAAGTAGGTTGTGTCTTCTATATTCTTTATGATAAAAAAAGCTTGTTCTCGTTATCATACTTGAGACTATCATTCTTATATAAAGAAAGATAAGATAGCCTAGGTATACATTTTGGGTAAGATAGTCTAGGTATACACTTTGCTATAAGAGCAACATAGTAGAAAATGAAATTCTAGAAAGGATAAGTAAGCACAGATCTGTGTTATTCTACTTTAATCTTTTAAGTATTCGATACGTATATTAGTTGGACTTTCTATTGCTCTCTGACAAGTGTCCAGAGTTAGAACTGACTGACAATAATTGAATTATAAATTTTTGAAAAGACCCCAAAATTCATATATATATACATATTATATATATACACACACACACACACACACACACACACACACATACATATATATAATTTTTCGCTCAGGGGAAATAAAATGCCACCAAAATTGTGACACTGAATTACTCTCTTTTCAATATTCCCATAGTAGAATGTAAAACTCTTCATTGTAACAGTTGCCATAATATGCAGCAAATGGTACCATCAGAGCTCTTCTCATTAAAATCCTAACGAAGCAACTGTGTCTTCCTTTAGGGATAGCACAAAATGCTCAAACTAATAAGAAGTTTATTTCAAAATGAGCCACTAAAATGAGCAAAGCTATGCAATTCTGCCTTTTGACTGTGATATTTATCAATCTTTCTCATTAAGTCTCTCTGTCCCCTCCCACTCAACATGGACGTACAGACAAATTCTAAGCATTCCAATCTTACAGAACAAGTGGAAATTCCCCCCAAGACACACAAGCCCATAAATCAGGGTGGCAATGGGAGCTCCTGCTATTTTAATACATTGATAATGATAACATGTTCTAAATGTAATTGTAAAATGCAATTTTCAGCTCCTTAAATTAGTTAGTATACAGCATGGTTTCTGTTATGATCATAGCAGTGACAGCTCTTCAACGAATGAGATACATTGCAATAAACTCACAACTGAATCAAACTCATGAAATATTTTCACTGACCACCACCACCAAGTTAAAAGAAAGGAAAAAAAGGTGACATGTTCAGAAACTGAAAGTGAAACTGCAGGTTTGGCTCAGTCCCAAGATAGGAGTGAGGGAAATAGTGCTGGCAAAGTATACTTCTTGTTCTCTAGACAAAAATCAACGTTTCAGTTTCAAACAACTCTGTGCTCTTTTATTACATCAATTATGAGCACCTTAGCCCCTGAAAGAGTTAATTTCACTACATTGGTAAGCAACTCTGCCTTACATAAAGAGCTCTAAATTATCTTTGCTTAGGCAAATGAAGTCGGAGAATGGGTAATAATTCAAAATAGTAAACAGCAACATACATTTCTTTGAGCTTTGAAAAGCTTCGCATGATTTACTATACTTGCTGAACTTACCTTCCTAATGATGCTGTGCTAAGAAGGATATTAAAAAGAGGGAGGAGTAGAAGGACAGAGTGGTGGAAGCCCAAAGTTGGAAAAATTGTTAGGCAAAAGCTGTTCCAGGATCCAAAATTTCCTGTAAGTACCCCTATATTATTAATAATTAGTTAATGGGTAAATAGACTTAACTAAACAGGATATTTGACCTATTTCTAATAATTTGTAACTAGAAGATGGACCCTGCTTCTATTTCCTAACTAAATAATGCATTGTTCACTTTATAAAATGCCACCAGAAAGCAAGATAGTACATAAACCCCGAACTGCTACCATAGGAAGTTTTGTAATTATGATAAGGATCAATTTGTTTCATAAGCAAGTAACCATTTAAAGAGGTGTTCTTGTATTGAAAAGCTGAGATAAGTGGATTACTATTAATGATCATGTAGCCACTTACATTCTCACGAAATACACAATTTCAATCAATAAGCAGGGCTTCCCTGGTGGCGCAGTGGTTAACAGTCCACCGGCCGATGCGGGGGACATGGGTTCGTGCCCCGGTCCGGGAGGATCCCGCATGCCGCGGAGCGGCTGGGCCCGTTGAGCCATGACCGCTGAGCCTGCGCTTCCGGAGCCTGTGTCCGCAATGGGAGAGGCCCGCGTACCACAAAAAAAAAAAAAAAAAAAAAACAATAAGCAATTGTGAATCTGTCTTAAGAATCTCCCTTAAGTATCATGTGAAAAAGAACGTTGCTGTTTGATCTGTTTAAATGACTCTCATGAATACAACTGGCTGCTTTTCACAGGAGTTGAAAGAGAAGATGGACGAGCTCCTGCCCTTGATTCCTGTGCTGGAACAGTACAAAACAGATGCCAAGTTAATCACCCAGTTCAAGGAGGAAATCCGGAATCTGTCTGCCGTCCTCACTGGAATTCAGGAGGAAATTGGAGCCTATGACTATGAGGAACTACATCAAAGGGTGCTTAGCTTGGAAACCAGACTTCGTGACTGCATGAAAAAGCTAAGTGAGTAGAACAATTCCATTTGTCCAGGTTGCATTTTTAAGTAGTTTCAATGACAACTGCATTCTTACATTTTGGAAATAGTCATGAATTCCTAATTCTAGGGAAACCAGCACCTGCTTTCTAAGTGTAAAATAAGCGTTCCTTGGGCTTCCCTGATGGCGCAGGGTTGAGAGTCTGCCTGCCAATGCAGGGGACACGGGTTCGAGCCCTGGTCTGGGAAGATCCCACATGCCACGGAGCAGCTGGGCCCGTGAGCCACAACTACTAAGCCTGCGTGTCTGGAGCCTGTGCTCCGCAACAAGACAGGCCACGACAGTGAGAGGCCCGCGCACCGCAATGAAGAGTGGCTCCCGCTCTCCGCAACTGGGGAAAGCCCTCGCGCAGAAACGAAGACCCAACACAGCCAAAAATAAAAATAAATTAATAAATTAATTAAAAAAAAAGAACAGTTAAAAAAAAAAAGTGTTCCTTGATGGCTTAAGCAGGCCTGGTTATTCAAGGTTATCTGACTAACAGTTGCCTGATTTTCAGAGCACCCTGTTACCGCGGTGGCTTGAAATAAGAGGTCTGGCAAATACAGCAATGCTATTGGCTACACTAATGGAAATAAGCTTTATTTCAGATTATCGGTGACGGTCAATCACTATGTGGCCATGGAAGAGGAAAGCCATTTCTGGCAGTAGAGAAAGTTAGAGACTGGGGAAAAGGCCATTGCCCTGGGACCAAATGTGAAACAGCAATGATAAGGAAATGAATACAATTTCTCTAGTATGCAGAGCTGCCATCTGCTGCTCTGATCCACTCAAGAAATAAAAAGGAGGTACCTACTCAAATACATATTCACTACTCTACAAGGGGCCAAGCACGTGACACGGGGAATGAACTTTACTTTTTGACTCCTAAAATGTGTGGTTCCACGTGGCCTGAGTTTACAAACTTTTCCACTGCCACTCAGTTGAAGTCATCATGGGACTAGTTTGTAACAATGTGAAATAAATAAGTGTTCATGAATTGACTAAGAGGGATTGTAAACCCATTTAGGAATAGTATTTTAGTTGTTGACATGCTGTGATATGATGGTGTTAGGTGAGGGGGACTCAATAACCATAGAAAGTGTTCTCTCAAGGTAAGAAAAACTTTTCTAGAATAGGAAATAAACTGGGAAGAGGAGTAAAGAATTTCAAAAAAAGAGTCAATTTCTAGTAAAGAAACATTCAGAGCATAAATGTAAACACAAAATAAAGTTTGGATGACTTACAAAAATATTTTAAAGACTACTTATTTTACAGATGCAATCCAAATGATAAAAAAAAGATAGCTAAAATACAATATGTTGCATTCAGTAATCACAGCCTCAAAACAAAGTGGGGAATCACCACATCGGAGGCCCCACTGCAGTCATCTCAGGATTTCCAAGAGAATCTAACAGAATTTATCAGAAGGCAGTAACGTAAACTCCTAAGGCTAAACACACGTGCAGCAACCCTCAGCTCCTTATTTCTCATCATGCAAGGCCCATACTTTTTCACCTGTAACTGGTCTCCTAATAATCATGACTCCAATAGATTCCGTGACTTGCTCTTCTCTACCCACTGTCCACCTTTTTGCCAAAGGGATTTTTTTAAGTACAAGTCTGAAATTATTTTCCTCTATTTAAAATTTCCTATGAATCCCTTATGTCCTAGGATACAGCCCATGACTTAGGAGGGCCTTCATTGTGGCACTCCCTACATCTCCCATCTTCGGTCCTGCCATTTCTCCCCTCATACACTATCTCCCAGTCACATGTGCTCCACACTCTAACCATGGGGCCATATTGAGAAGCTGTTTGTTCCTTCTCCTGAAACACTCTTTCCCCTGTTTATCCTTGCTTTATAAATAAACATACTTTCACCTGCCACGTGTGACAGACTCCTATTCATTTTGCAGGTCTCAGTTTAAATGTAATGTCTCACCTGAATTTTCACTGCCCTCCCCATGTGTCCTCTGCATCCCTGCTAGGTGCTCTCAAATCTTGAAATCTCACCAATGATTGGACTTTTCATGTTTTCATTATCATTTTGTGTTATTGGATGTCTCTTTTGCTAGACTTCTGTTCCATAAGAATAAGTACGTCTATGATATTCACTCTAAATACTGTATCTCCCATTGCCTAGAAAACTAAGAAAAGTTTCTCAGTAAATATTTGCTGAATAAATTAATTCTATAAGCAGTCATAGTAACAATTTCTAAACTTTCAACAGAGTAAATATTAGGTATTTCAAAAAGTAGCAGAGAACAATCCCCTTTACTTGCAAAACAATGATCTCTTTTAGCCACATATTTGTGTCAAGATGGCATAGGACTGATTAAGATTAAGCAAGAGAGAAGTCATTTATTTAATACAGCACTTAAAAACTCCCTTATATGGTGTGCTTTTATAATTCAAGTTGTGGAGTTTATTGCTAACAGAAAATAGGTAAATATTACTGCATAAAGAAATTCTGCTGTCATATTTTATTCTTTTTTAATCAAGAAATACTTTTAGGGGCTTCCCTGGTGGCACAGTGGTTGAGAGTCCGCCTGCCGATGCAGGGGACATGGGTTCGTGCCCCGGTCCGGGAAGATCCCACATGCCGCGGAACAGCTAGGCCCGTGAGCCATGGCCGCTGAGCCTGCGCATCCGGAGCCTGTGCTCCGCAACGGGAGAGGCCACAACAGTGAGAGGCCCGCATACCGCAAATAAGCAAATAAACAAATAAATAAATAAATAAATACTTTTAGTTCAATGCACAGATTCATTTTATAGCTTGCCAGATGATATCTGGCAAGAAGAAAATCCCAAACCAAGAATTGTTTTAGTGCTCTCAATACCTAAAAGTTACTTTAGGGGTTCAAAGGAGTATTCAAATGCATATTTATTAGCCCATAAAATATCTGGGAAAAGATATTCTATAAATGACAGTACATAGGACTAATCTGTGTAGGGCTTTAATTTGATTTGGAAGAGGTCCATTTGTTGTTGATGAACCATTGAAGACCTTGAGAATCTATTCACTCTGTCATTCCTAGTATCTCACAATAAACCCAAGCCATTGGCTTTGTATGCTAAGTCCAGGCACCTACTTAGCGCAAATGGCCTCAACTAATAAACAAGGACAGGCAACAGAAAGGTTCTACACTTAGTAATCACCTTGAACCTTAAAGTGTGCCAGTTATGTTTTTGAAGGATTAACATGGAAAACTCTTGGGATTTGCTCTACTTTACAAATGAACTTCACTTCTAACATACACTCTCTCTGAGTTTACTTAGCTGGAAATAATGTCCACCACAGTTAGGAAATTCTACATTCCTCTCAGCTCTTTCATAACTCCCAATTTGTTTTTACTAATCCACATATAACTCCCAACACAGAATCTCCTACAATATTAAAAATGATATTTGGGACAAAGAGGGTTAATCTAAGTAGACACAGATTCATCCTATTCCTTCTTACTGAACCATGGATAATGTCTCTATGGTGTCCTTAGGCCTCAGGACTGTGATCTGCAATATATGTCAAAGATTTGTTTTATTAATTTTCCCCCATGGACCACGAAGTTTGAAAGACTGTGACTGTCAAATAAATTATATTAATTAGTTAACATTTATTTTTATTTTAACTAATCAAAAATATAAAATCTAGCAACCAATATAGATATCAAACAGCAATAAAACTAGCATTTAATTTTCTTATTTAATGAGATGACTGCTATTTGAGTTAACTGATATGACCTTATAAGATATTGAAAACAGTTCTCACATCATAATGCTTTAGATTATTAGTGGCCCTCAAATCCCTATTCACTTAGTACAGAGGCCAGTGCCACAAGCAATGACTCTAACTCATTTATGCTTTTGTCCCAAGAACTGGGTACTTTTCTCCATCATACCATGTTTATGTCAATTAATCAAAACCACTTACTGAGACTCTCTTGAGCAGAGAGGATGTCTATCAACTGGACCACAATGCTTAATTACAATGTAGAAAACATGTCCAGGTAGAGACAGACAGCCCTAACACTGTGAAATCTAAAGCCACATGGTTCCTGAAAAAATAAATAAGTGAATCTTCATATTTTTCATTAAAAAAAGAATTACTCCAATTTCAAGGGAAGTACCTGATAAGGCACATTTATTTACAGAAGAAAGCACAAGCAATTTTGTGTGGTACTACGTTATAACTTGATTAACATTTTAGTTTTTACAATTCCTGAAAATTGGTACAGACTGGACCAAGTTATCTCTGTGAACTCTTAATTCCATGCCTGGCAGTATCTCATAAATAAGGGCCTGAATATCAAAATGTCAGAGCACACAGACTCAGAAAACAGATGTTAAATAACATCAGAACCATTCACAGGACATGTAGAGAAAAAACGTATCAGGGGTTCAATGTTCCAAAAAGGTCTAAAATCCAGTTGCTATGCTGCTCAGATCTAGAGTGGGATATTGGATAATTATGACATCAGCAACATAGTAACAGGTGCAATAAGGCTCATCCATCAATGGCATCTTTATTCTTCACAAAAGCCTCTAAACACACACAGCCAATTAGCAGAGGGTAGAAATGGACTGGGGAAAGAAAATAAAATTGCAGCCGTGATGAATACATTTCCACTCACCTTTTCAGTGGATTTGCTTTTAGGGAAGATGTCATAGTGCACAGCACATGAATTTTAAGAAACTAAAAAACAAACTAGTGTCATTGCCTGCAAAGTTTAACTTAATAAGGTGCTGAAGGAATCACAAGTCATTGAGACCACTAGGGCACCATTCAGCTTATTTCTACTAGGGAATTAAAGTTTTAGAGAAAATAGAAATTAGAAAAAGTGCTTCAACAGAAATGCATCCTAGTGGCCTGAATGAGGTATAGTAATGTACGTTCCTAAAAGTGCTTAATTTTCTCTATGAGGGACTGAGTAAAGTCCCCTGTGCTTAATTAAAACATATCACATTCCTAGACATGCAAAATGTAATTGTATGCATGTGAGAATTTGACTGGAAAAGCACAGCTGAAGCTCTTGCACACCCCCTGAGATCACCAATAGATACTTAATGTAGATTATAATCAGGTTTTCCAGGTTTCCAGCCCTCCACCTCCACCCCCCCCCCCCGACACTTCCTTGGGTTAGTTCTATTTTAGGGCAATAGTTTGGTGCCATCTAGTAAAGTACAGGATGCATCCTTCTATTAACAGAAACAGTTTTGAGCCTTCATGTTTAACAGAAGTAACAGCAGCATTCAAAATTTGAGATTACAAGTAATCTCAACTTGGGTTACTATTTTTATCATGTTTATGCCAAATTAGTTTTAAAAGAGAAACCAAATTGTCTACGTGGTAGTAGTCTTATTTGTACATTCAACAAATATTTATTGACTCCCCAGTGTGCACTGGCACTTAACCAGGTATTTGGGGCTACAAAGATGAGTAGCAGGCAGTGTCCTCCTACCGTCAGAAAACTTGCATTATAGTGGGGACAATAAGCACATAAGTAGGTAACTACAGCAATGCTGAGAGCCTACTGCTTGACAGACACTATGCCAGCTTTTTTAGGTGTGTTAGTCCTAATTGCTCTAATAACTCGGGGTCAGGTATTATTATTAGTAATTTATGGAAAATAGATACTCAGCTTAAATTAATTTTCCAAAGGTACATGTTGGAGGCAACAACTTTAAACCCAAGTCCTTCTGAGTTCAAAGGCTGAGATTTCTTTCCCACACACGATGTGTTTTGTTGGGTACCTAATAATAGAGAAACGCCCTGGACACCTCAGTAAGTTTAACTCAGTAAACAGAACCCAACTGCTGTAGAAAGAAAGAAGTCAGAGTCACTTTTGATTCTTCCTTGAATTTCACTCACATGCAATCACATCTCCCCTCTCCCTCACAATTTCTCAAAACCACCTCTTTTCTGCATTCACACTTCCACCACCCTAGTCCACAGCACCACTGATCACCTCTCAGATGGACTACCACATGGCCTCCTAACCACTGCCCTTACCTGAAGTCATTCCCTGTCTACCACACTAGGAATTTAGAATAATCTTTTTGACATGCAAATCTAATTATATTATACCTTGTTTAAGGGATTTTCCTTTAAAATTAATTCTAAATAGCTTTGCCTCATTTGTCTTGATGACATGGATTCTGCCTAACTCTAGCCCTTTTCTCTCAAATTCTCACCAGGCACTCACTCTAAGTGTTAGTCAGTTTAATCCTTTCAGTTCCTCAATTGTGTATGCTTCTTCACCTCCTGGACACTGAACTTCCTCTCCCCTTTCATGGAACACTCTTCCTCCCTACCTTACCTATCCAAATTCTAAGCTTGCTCTTTCATTTTATAGACCAGATACCAGCTTTTCTGTGGAGGCTTCTCTGATTGCATCCTTCTTAAAACATGGCTGAATTCCCCTGGCACAGTCTCCCACACGCCCCCACTGCACCCCCTCCATGACACTTCAGCTATTTTACAGAAAATTTCCATTTCCTTTTCTTTAATCTTCACTACCTTATAGACAAGGTGTCCTTGCTCTGAGAAGTCAGGGATCATCTGTGTCTTGTTCCAGTTGAATCTCTATAGACTGTGATAAAACATCTGAAACATAAAAGGTAAAAATTGGTGTCTACAGAGTTTCTGAGAGCAAATACTATTTTTTAAATAAAAAGCTTTATGTTGCTTTCAAGAAATAAATCAGTGTATGTCAAAGATAAAACATCTATATCTTTTACAAAACAAAAAATCTTTTGGAAAAAGAAAAACAAAAGCACAGTATTTTTTTTAATCCTTGTTTTTATTGCCATCTGTTCTTTCTTCAATGGCAATGCAGTATTTCATTCCCAAAACACCTGATATTTGGCTGTACTTAGTACTTAAAGCAAGAGACAGTGAAAATCTCAGTGAAAGAAAGAATTAACAGGAAAGTCAAACTGTGTGCCTGGGATGAATAAGAGTGCAATTTAACTTGGAAATATAATGGGAGAAATTTATAAGCCTACCTCCTCAAATTAAATTGAGTAGATCTTCAAATAAGTTATTTACCAAAAAGTCCTATTCTTCCTAAAATTCCAGATTATAATATGGAATGCAATTTCTCTGGTATCCATGCACCTGATGATGATTCATTCTTCTGGAACCCCGAGACCCTAGTGATTTTAGCACATTTTTGAGGTAACTGGTATATCCTGTTTTACCATAAATTGATTTACTGTTTATCTTTCTTTTTAATGTCCTAAATTTTCCTAGATTACAACTAATATAAGCCTTTTAACAATATAAAGCCTGTGTTTTTAGAGGCAAGCCAAATTATTCAGTTTTCATAATGCAATTCTGCTCCATTTAGTTTGGATGTTAGATAGGCTTCTCCCTGAAGATATGTTCATAATATAAGCTTTATTTCAGAAAAAGTTCAGGAGTTTTTAAATTTAAGAGTAAAATTGTGTTAACTTTGGAAGGTGGAGGTATTTAGACACATATTATTCTTGATCCCATTTACCAGACACCCACTGAAAGCTCATTCCATGCCATGCAATATGGCATCTGTTATGTTCATTCTTATCCCCACCTTTCCTTCAGCAGTATAGTTGGTAAGATTAGACATACAAATAAAAGGTTAAATAATATAAATAGATTTTACTATCAAACGTATGGAAGAGAAAAACTTACTTTAAGTAACTTTGATAGACTTTAAAAATCAAATCATATCTACTTCTTGCTACATGAGTTCTCCAATGGCCTTTAAGTAAAAAGAAGTAACGTTCCTTCATAAACATATTTGCCACTCCATTAAATTTATTTATATGCGCATGGCCTTAGGATTCAAATCCAGAGCTATTAGTACACAATGTTACAAAGTAAAATTATATATTAAAGAAATAAACAAAAAGATGGTTTTTATGCTTCACTGATCCAAACTGATCTTCCTGCTGAATCCCAAATGATACCTTTTCCTGAGCTACTTATTGATAAATATGGATTGTAACTGATAATAAAAAACTTAATGTTTCAAAAGCATCAGAGTATTAAAATGGTTACTTTTCTCAACTACCTATTCAGTATATTTTCTGAACATACAGAACCGTGCACGTGTAATATATTATAAAATGCTAATATTTTCATGTGTCTCACTGAAGACAGAAGAGCATAGCAGGAAAAAATCAATGAAGGAAGACTCAACTTCCTTCTTTGCCATCCACTTTTGCAGGAACATTTGTCTTCCACGCATTTGGGGAAATTATCCTTTCTTTCTGGCTTCTTTTGTCCTCATAGAAAGTGAGAAAAATAATGTGTATTTGAACAAAAGCTAGTTTGGGGGAACCAATAAATGGAAATGACTTTCACTGTTTATTTTACTTTATAATTTCTGTGCTCTGTTAGAATGAGAATACCTGTGTTTACTTAATTCTATCACAAATTGTAAATAAAAAAGTGGCCAGTTTTTATAAATTCCTGCAACTCTAATTTTACTAATATCATTTGACAAGATGAATTTTAGCTTAGGACTCTAATAACTATTTTTAAGAGAAACTTCTACTGGGAAGAAATCAACATCAAGAGCCCTTTCTGTGTTTTGCTTCCCAAGAGTAAGGGTAGATAATGATGATGTCCATGATCATGATCACCCTGATGACGTGTGTGTGTTTTACAACCACCACAAATAATACCACCTTCTCCCCATCAGCATAAATGTCTACTGATCCCATATCCATTCCATGCTCCCTTAGAGTAACAAAATGTCAAGCTTCAGAACTTCCATCTTAGAGATGAGGAAACTCCACCCTGGAGAATAAGTACATTATCCAATATTACACAATGATTTAATATTGTGGCTTAGATTAGAAACCAGACCACCTAACACCCACCTCAGGATTCTAACCTGGATGAAATATACTACACAAAGAACATTTCCTGGAAAACTGTGGAAGTCAGAACAGAGAGACAAACAACAACAAAACTGTTAAAAGAGGCATAGTTAATAAATAAACTACCATTTGCTTATGAAATTCATTTATTATTCTCTTTCATAAGTTTTTCCCTCTCTACTAGATTATTTATAAAGGCAAACAAATCTTTATTAAGCAACAATAGTAACATCAGCACAAGAATAAAATTTCCCCACAACCTTATATTTCTTCACCCCCTTTTCTCTGCTTTTTCTTCAAAATAACCTTTTATAGCTGCTGCTTTGGTGTGTAGTCTTTTCAAAACCAACTCCAACTCAGCTTCTGATCTCAACATTCTCTTCATTTCAGTTTTGTAATCACCAATGACTCCTTGCTGCCAAATTCCATGTTATTTCTTTGATTTTCTAGACACCTCTGTATTCCCCAGAGGTCAGTACATCATCCTTCTTAAAACATTTTCTTCTTTAGGATTTCTTAACACTGCACTATTTTTCCTATTCCATGTATAGCTTCTTATTGGGCTCCTTTGCTGGATGCTAGAAATATTGTGATGTCCCAGAACTCTGTTCTAAATGCCTTCCTCTTCTTTGTGTATGTCCTCTCTCCAAGGCTCTGGCTTTCACTATCTTCAGTGTGCTGAAGACTGTCAAAACTGTGTCTCAGAAGAGTGTCTCCTACCTACATCTGCATACTATCTTCTCTACATCTCTACTGGCATGGATAATAATCATGAACAACTTTAAATAAACCATAGTGAATTCTTGATTTTTCTTTTTTTTTCTTTTGCGTTACGCGGGCCTCTCACTGTTGTGGCCTCTCCCGTTGCGGAGCACAGGCTCCGGATGCGCAGGCTCAGCGGCCATGGCTCATGGGCCCAGCCGCTCCGTGGCATGTGGGATCTTCCCAGAACGGAGCACAAACCCGTGTCCCCTGCATCGGCAGGCAGACTCTCAACCACTGCGCCACCAGGGAAGCCCAATTCTTGGTTTTTCTTTCCAAACCCATTCATTCCTCAGCATTTCATCTAAATAAATGACACTACAATCTGACCATCTGAACAAACCAAATATCTCTAAATTATTTTTCAGTTTGAGATTTTCTTTAATTTCTCTTTTTAATTTTCATCCTAATGCCTAATCCAAAGCCTGGTCCTAACTGACTTTATCCAAAAAAGAAAAGAAAAGAAACCAAAACAAAAACATAACCCAAATCCATCTACTTTCCTCCATCTTCATCACCACTTTCATTATCTCCCACCTGACCAATGTGATGACATTCAATGTGTCTCTCTGCCTATACTCTATCTCCTCTACAATTAATTTTTTACATGTAGGTAGAGTGATCTTTTTTTTAAACGTAGCTCACATTCTGTCACTTTCCCATCTTCTTAAAATCCTGCAATAGCTTTCCATCATACCTAGAATAAAAACCAAATACTCTGATTTTACAAACCTTTATTCTGTTCAACTCTCCAACCTCATCTTCTACTTTTCCAAGTTTGTTCTGGACACACTGGCTTTCTGCATTTTTATTTCAATTTCTCTTAACTCACCAAGCATATCCAAATCCAGGGCCTTTACAAGAACAATAATCCTAGCTAACATTTATTAGACAATTAACTTTACCAAATACCGATCAAAACACTTAGCATTTATTTTTTATTTAATCTTCCCAATAACTCTTTGACTTTATTACTGCTGTTATCCACGAGACACTGACTGGTTAAAATTTGTTCAAGTCCTCCAGAGAGTAAGTGAGAAAATCAGGATTCAAATTCAGGCAGATTTCTTAAACCATGCCTCCAATTACTTTAAAATCCTACCTTTTTCTGGTTGATGCAATGACTAAACATCTTTCTCTTCAAGGATCCATGGCTGCCTGCTTGTCAATTAGATCCCAAATTAAATATCACCTTCTTTGAAAGGTCTTCCCTACTCACCAGTCTAAAGAAGCTACAACCTATGGACCTATTTTGTCTCCCTGTTCACCTTATATCTCCAGTATCTAGCACAGTCCTGGTACATAATAACTTCTTAGTGAATGGTTGTTTAAAAAATAATTATTTTATATTTAAATCATAACTGTTTATTTTACCCTCTACCATATTTCAGAGAAAAACCTACTGCTACAAAAAGAAAGCAAACTCATTTTTAGTTGAGATGTCAGAAGCCTTTAACCTCTGGTATAATTTCCGTCTTAATTCCTGGCCTAAACATTACAAGGCTTAGCAGTATCTCTTTGCCATATGGATACAATACTGGGTTAGAGCCAAATATCCCAGAAGCCAAGATACCCCAAGCCATCAATGCATTATCAGTATCTGGAAATGTTGATTCATGAGATTCATGGTGTGAATCCTAGTCCCAGAGATTGTTCTTATTCAGATTTGACTAACCAATCCAACTCAATTCATACTAAAGTTATGTTGACATAAACTGAATCCAGAGGATCATTTAAACCCATTTAAACCCAGAAAACAAATCAACATCTAAAATATGCATATGACTGAGGGAAATATGAACTTTGTGTCTTCTTGCTTTGTCCAAACTATGCTTCAGCCTTCAGGCAATAGAGGCCACCTATAGCAAAGGGGCCAATTTTGATGATAAGGTAGGTTAAAAACCACAGTTTGAGGTTTAATTTTACAGTTTGTCCCTCTAAAATGTTATATCAAACTTTGTAACTACAAAATCTCTATTCACTTTTAGTAACAGAACAACCTGACATCATCATAATTTCTTACTGCTTGTGTTACCACTTGGTCATTTCCTCTGGGTATAAAGTTTTCTGGGGATGAACATTCCATTATGTTTATGTTTCATATTTGGACTATATTGATCTATATCCAGAACATATTTAAACTGGCATCTGAGATTCTTTATATTTTTTTTTCAAATGACCATGAAATATCATTCATCTTTAAAGGATATTTTTCAAGACATTTTAGACTAATTTTTCCTCTTACAGAAAGTAGTTATTCAACAGGAGCATATTTTTCCAAGGTCATAATCACTTACTATTTTGAAATAAAATGTACAACATTTCTACTGGAATCACATGATTAGTATCTTTTAGTACAGCTCCTCCAAATGTACTAACCAATGTTATCACTTATTAGCTTCTTTTAACATCTATATGAAGTAACTGATGAATGTTAAAATTCATAGTGTGGATTCTAATTTTTTTAAGATTAAAAGAACTAGAGAGATTGCATTATCAATTGTAAGACAGAGTTAGAAGTTTAAAGAACACAATTTCAAACTAGTGCTTGCAGTACTGAAACCAAATTAAAATGCAAAATATTCACAGCTTCCAATTCTGGAGACTTATTTACATCTTCAATTTCCACCTACTTCCTAAACCTGCAAGGAAGCATGACAAATAAAAATCTGGAAATGATCTGTCAATAGGCAGTATATAAATGTGATTTTTGCTTTTTAAATTTAATGTCTGATTTTAAGTTTTTACAACTATTTTAACTTTTTAAATTATAATTAAATATTGTATGTGCATAGCTAGAAAATTATATGCTTAAATAAAAAGGACTTGGAATAAAAAGCAACAGTCTCCTCCTCCAGCTCTGCTTTCCAGAGGCAATCACATTTAATTTTAGGGCTTCAGGTGGTTAAATTTATGGCTAGTTTTGGACATTGTTTATTGACTTTCTGCTCTGCAATGTGAGGATACAGATAGCCCAACCAAAGCCACTTTCTTTCTTGTTTCCTCATAATATGCTTTCATAACTATTCACTTATATTTAAATATTTATTATTTTTTCCTCAACTCTAGGAAAACTCTCTAAACACCATATTTTTAAATACAAAGACAGTTATACCCCCATCTTTCTATCATTTCTTCTTTCAATTTTTACTTTTCTCACAGTGTGAACTTTACCTATGCTTTTATGTTATCATGGTTGGAAACATTTTGTCTTTTCAATAATCACAGAACAGATGAAATGTCTGTTAAATATTCTGTAATTAGTTCACAGCCTGATTCTTCAAGTTAAACATGAGTGATTGCATTATCATCACAATGCTTATGTTGTTCTTCGGAAGCTAAGTGGTGGACTTCAATGTCTCTAAGTCAAATGTCACATCAGTGCTATTCAAATGAGACTGTTACTAGAGTTAAGTTCAAATGAATTCTCCTCTTATGTACTCCAATAACTGCCTTCACCATAACCAGTTTTTTCCTAGAAGGTCTCACACAGTATTTCTATAGATTAATTCGTCTTATTTCTGAGACCACCTTCCTAGACATTCTGTCCATTCTGGACTAACTGTTCTCAAGGCCTTCTGCACAGCTGTCACTCTGAAACAACAAATCGTATTTTCCTGATTTTCCACTGTCTGTATATTTGCTTATTTTGCTGCAATATAACCTCAAGTAACTTCTTAAAAAAGAGTGCATTGTAGGTAAACTTTGAAGTTTGCAAGTCAGAATATATCCTTATTCTATCTGCCCCTGATTTTTCTTCCTAAATATAAAGGCACTGATTATTATCTTCAAGCATCCAGTATTGATGAAAAGCCAATGTCAGTCTAGTTCTTGTCTGCATGTGTTCAGGTCACACATTTTCTGTGAAAAGGTCCAATTACTTCACTTCATTCAGTACCTTCTAAAATTTCACAGTAATTTTTTTAGGAGTAAATATTTTTTCATTTATTATGGTATAGGCTTTGATTCCAAATATTTAGGTTTTTTATCTGGGGTAATTCCATGAATAATTTCTTTGATAATTTTCTTTACTCTTTTTCTCCTCTCATTCTAGAAAGCTGCTTTTCAGATGTTGGAGCTTCTGGATCAATCCTATATGCAGCCATATATTTTGTCTTATTTTCATTTTTATCTTTTTCTTTTAATTTGGGGGATAACTCTTTTTATCTTCCAACCTATTATTTTTAAAAATGAAATCATATCTTAAATTTCCAGTAGATCTTTTGTGTTTTTCTTTCACAGTATATAGTCTACAATATACAAATCTCTTCAAAGACACTAGGATTTCTTCTGCTCTCTGAATTATCTCTCTTTTTATGGTGGTCTGGTTTTTCTGCACATTTATGTTGGTCATTCTTATTGTAAGCTTTTCAAAAACATAAGCTAATCGTTGGTTAACCACTGATTTTTTAAAAGATTTGAACAATAAATCTGCTTGGAAATTCTGTATTTAGGTAGGAATGGACACTTCATTCCATGGTGAGTAGGCAAGGAAACTACCAATGTCAGAATGCAAGAATCTTTGTTCAGGAGCTCCAATGCTTTCATAAGTTGGCCTAAGTCTCATCAGGCAGTTAACACAGTTTTGTAGATTTTTTAAACTGCTTTCTGGGGTCCCACATCAAGGACGAATATGGTATCAATTGCTCTTAAGCAATTCTTTCAGTGGTGTTCTTGTTTTCCGGGTCCTATCTCACTTGCGACATCCTTTATACCCATGTTTCTGAATCCCTAACTTTTTAAACAATTTTTTGTTATAAAAGTTCCAGGGGTACAGCATTATAATTCAACATCTTTATATACTACAAAGTGATCATCACCACAAGTGTAGTTATCATCTATCACCAAACAGTTGACCCCCTTCACTTATTTGCCCCTACCGCAAACTCTTCCCCTCTGGGAGACACTATCTGATCTCTGTATCTATCAGTTTTCTTTTGTGTTATTTTGTTTGTTCATTTGTTTCATTTTTTAGATTCCACATATGAGTGAAATCATAAGGTATTCATCATTCTCTGTCTGAATTTTTCACGTGGCATAATACCTTCAAGGTCCATCCACACTGTCATAAATGACAGAGTTTCTTTTTTATGGCTATGTAGTATTCCACTGTGCATACTTCTTTATCCATTCATCCACTGATGGACAATTAGGTTGTTTTCATATAATGGATATTGTAAATAATACTGCAATGAACATAGGGGTGCATGTATCTTTTCAAATTAGTGTTTTCATGCTCTTTGGATAAATACCCAGATGTAGAATAGCTGAGTCATATGGTAATACTATTCTTATTTTTTTGAGAAATCACTATACTATTTTCCACAGTGAGTGTACCAATTTAGTCCCACCAACAATGTAAATATGTTCCCTTACCTTCATATTCTCTCCAACATCAGTTATTTCTTATCTTTTTAATAATAGTCATTCTAACAAGCATAAGTTGATATCTCACTGTGGCTTTGATTTGCATTTCCCTCATAATTAATGATGTTGAACATCTTTTCATATGCCTATCGGCCATCTGTATATTTTCTTTGGCAAATTGTCTATTCAGATCCTCTGCCCATTTTTAATCAGCTTGTTCTTTGTTGTTGAGCTGTATGAATTTTTATATGTTTTGGATATTTTTTATATGTTTTGGATATTAACTCCTTATCAGATAGATGATTTACAAATATCTTCTCCCATTCAGCAGGTTGCCTTTTTGTTTTTTTGTTTTTTATTTTGTGGTACGCGGGCCTCTCACTGTTGTGGCCTCTCCTGTTGTGGAGCACAGGCTCCGGATGCGCAGGCTCAGTGGCCATGGCTCACAGGCCCAGCCGCTCCACGGCATGTGGGATCTTCCCGGACTGGGGCACGAACCCGTGTCCCCTGCATTGGCAGGCGGACTCTCAACCACTGTGCCACCAGGGAAGCCCTGCCTTTTGGTTTTGATGATGGTTTCCATGCCGTGCAGAAGCTTTTTAGTTTGATGTAGTCTCATTAGCTTATTTTTGCTTTTGTTTCCCTTGCCTTTGGAGTCAGCGTCACAAAAACACTGCTAAGACCAATAGCAATGAGGTTACCACCTACAGTTTTTCCTAGAAATTTAATGGTTTCAGGTCTTACATTTAAGTCTTTAAACCATTTTGAGTTCATTTTTGTGTATGATGTAAGAGAGTGGTCTAGTTTCATTTTTTTGCATATGGCTGGCCAGTTTTCCTAACACCATTTATTGAAGACTATTCTTTCTCCACTGTATGTTCTTTGCTCCTATGCTGTTAATTAATTTTTCATATATGTGTGAATTTATTTCTGGGCTCTCAACTCTGTTCCATTGATCTGTGTGCGTGTGTTTCATGACAATACCACAATGTTTTGATTATAACAGCTTTGTAGTATAGTTTAATATCAGTGAGCGTGACACCTCCATCTTTATTCTTCTTTCTCAAAATTGTTTTGGCTATTGAGGATCTGTTTGGTTTTGTACACATTTTAGAATTATTTGTTCTAGTTCTGTGAAATATGCCATTGGAGTTTTGATAGGGGTTTGCACTGAATCTGTAGATTGCTTTGGGTAGTATGGACATTTTAATAACTATACTAACTCTTCCAATCCTTGATCATAGAATATCTTTCAGTTATTTGTGTCTTCTTCAATTTCTTTCATCAGTGTCTTACAGTTTTCAGTGTGCAGCTTGTTCACCTCTTTGGTTAAATTCATTTCTAGGTATTTTATTCTTTCTAATGCAAATGTAAAAGGGATTTTTTTTAATTTCTTTTTTCTGATAGTTCTCTATTAGCATAAGGAAATGCCACAAATTTCTGTATATTGATTTTGTATCCTGCAACATTACTGAATTTATTTATCCATTCTAACAGTTTTTCTCTTTTTTTTTTGGTGGAGTCTTTAGGATTTACTCTATACAGTAGTGTGTCATCTGAAAACAGTGACAGTTTTACTTCTTTCTTTTTGATTTAGCTGTCTTTTATTTTTTCTTCCTAATTGCTGGGGCTAGGACTTCCAATACTATGTTGAATAGAAGTGGTAATAGTGGGCATCCTTGTCTTGTTCCTGATTTGAGAGGAAAAGCTTTCAGATTACCATTGAGTATGGTGTTAGCTGTGGGTTTGTCATATATGACCTTTATTATGTGGAGGTATGTTCCCTTTATAATCACTTTATTGAGAGTTTTTATCATAAATGGATGTTGGATTTTGTCAAAAGATTTTTCTTCATCTATTAAGATGATCATACAATTTTTATGCTTCATTTTGTTAATGTGATGTATCACATTAATTGATTTGTGGATGTTGATCCATCCTTGCATCCCTGAAATAAATCCTGCTTAATGATGGTGTATAATCCTCTTAATGTATTATTGGATTCAGTTTGCTAATATTGTGTTAGGGATTTTTACATCTATGTTCATCAAGGATATTGGCCTGTAATCTTCTTTTTTGTGTTGTCCCTGTATGGCTTTGGTATCAGACATGTTGGCTTTGTAAAACATGTTTGGAAGATTTCTCTCCTCCTCAGTTTTTTGGAAGAGTTTGACAAGGATAGGTATTAAACCTTCTTTGAATGTTTTGTAGGATTTTCAAGTGAAGCTGTCTGGTTCTGGGCTTTTGTTTGTTGAGAGCTTTTTGATTACAGTTTCAACCTCCTTAGTAGTAATCTTTGATTCAGATTTTCTATTTCTTCATGACTCAGTCTTGAAAAACTTGTATGTTTCCAGGGATGTATCCATTTCCTCCAGGTTATCCAATTTGTTGGCATATAACTGTTTGTAGTAGTCTCTTACGATCCTCTGTATTTCTATGGTATCAGTTGTAATTTCTCCTCTTTTATTTCTGATTTTATTTATTTGAGCCCTCTCTTTCTCTCCTGGTTAGTCTAGCTAAAGGTTTGCTGGTTCTGTCTTTTCAAATAACCGGCTCTTAGTTTCATTGATCTTTTATATTATTTTTTTAGACTCCATTTTTTTCTACTTTGATCTTTATCATTTCCTTCATCCTACTAATCTTGGGCTTCATTTGTTCTTCTTTTTCTAGTTCCTTTAGGTGTCAAATCAGATTGCTTATTTGTGATTTTTCTTGTTTCTTGAGGTAGGCTTGATTGCTATGAACTTTCCCCTTAGAACCACTTTTGTTGCATCTCACAGATTTTGGTGTGTCATATTTCTGTTCTCATTTGTCTCTAGGTATTTTCTGATTTCACCATTAATTTCCTCAATAACAAACTGGTTATTCAGAAGTATGCTGTTGTTACTTCATGATTATTTCCCCTTTTTATCTTCTGATTGATTTCTAGCTTCACACTATTGTGGTCAGAGAAGATGTTTCACATGATTTCACTCTTCTTGAATTGATTGACACTTGTTTTGTGACCTAACATGTGATCTATCCTGGAGAATGTCCCACATGCACTTGAGAAGAAGGTGTAGTCTGATGCTTTTGAATAGAATGTTTGGATATTTCTATTAAACCTATCTGGTCTAATGTGTCATTTCAGTCCAACATTTCCTTATTGATTTTTGTGTCTGTAATGGATTTTTGTATCCATTACTGTAAATGGGGTTTAAAGTTCCCTACTATTATTGTATTGCTTTCAATTTTTCCCTTTAAGACCATTAATATTGGTTTTATATATCTAGGAGCTCCTCTGTTGGGTGGCTATACATTTATAAATGTTATATTTTTCTTGTTAGATTTACTGTTATCTTTATGTATTGCCCTTCTTTGTCTTTTATTACAGTTTTTGGTTTAAAGTCTATTTTGTCTGATATGAGTATGACTAATATGGCATTCTTTTCATTTCCATTTGCACAAAATATTTTTTCCATCCCTTCACCTTGTTTGTGTGTGTCCTTACTTCTGAAGTGAGCCTCTTGTAGACAGCATATAGATGGGTCTTGCTTTTTTATCCTTTCAGCCACACTATGTCTTTTGATTGGCAAATTTAGTATACTTACATTTAAAGTAATTAATGACAGGTGTGTACTTACTGCCATTTTGTACACTGTTTCTGGATTTTCTTGTGCTTCCTCTCTGTTCCTTTCTCTCTTTCTCTCTTTCCTTCTGTATTGGCAATTATCTTTAGCGTTATGTTTAAATTCCTTTCTCATTTTCCTTTTTGTATTTACTGTTACGTTTTTTCTTTGTGATTACCTTGTGGTTCTCATAAAAACATAGTATGTTAATAGCTGTCTTTTTTCAGGTGGCAGCAACTTAAATTTGAACATATTCCAAATCTTTATTTTTTCACACTCATGCTCCCTCATATTTTATACCTCTAATGACACATTTTACTCCTTTAACATCTGCTTATCTAAGAAATTCTTGATCTCTCCTTTAAATCTGAATGATAACCTTGTTGGTTAGAGAATTCTTGGTTGAAAGGTTTCTTTCCTTTTAGCATTTTGAATATGTAATGCCCCTCCCTTCTGGCCTGTACAGTTTCTGCTGAAAAATCTTCTCATAGACTTAAGGGATTTCCCTTGTATGCAACAAGTTGTTTTTCTCTTGCTGCTTTTAGAATTCTCTCTTATGCTTAACTTTTACCATTTTAATTATGTGTTTTGATGTATCTTTGGGTTCATCTTATTTGGAACTCTCTGGGCTTCCTGGAACTGGATGCCTGTTCCATTTCTCAGATTAGGAAATTTTCAGCCACTCTTTCTTCAAATAATTTTTTGACCCTTTCTCTTGCTTCCTCTTCTGAGATGCCTATAATGGAAATGTTTTTCCACTTGATATTGTCCCAAAGGTCCCTTATACGCTTTTTAAAATGGTTTATTCATTTTGCTGCTTTGTCTGGGTGAGTTTCATTGTTTTGTCTTCCAGTTCATTGATTCATTCTTATTCCTTAACTGGTTTGCTGCTGAACCCTTCTAGGTTATTTTTTTGTTTCAGTTGTAACTTCTGTTTGGTACTTTTCTTATGCTTCCTCTCTCTTTGATGAAGTTCTCACTGTGTTCATCTATTCTTCTCCCAAGTTCAGTAAGCATTTTTATGACTATTAATTTGAACATTTTATCAGGTAGATTGCTTACATTCATTTCATTTAGTTCTTTCCCTGAGACTCTGTCTTGTTCTATTAGAACACGTTCCTCTATCTCATTGTGCCCAAATCTCTGTATGTGTTTCTATGTATTAGGTAAATAAGCTATTTCTCCTAGTCTTGAAGGAGTGACCCTATTTAGCACATGTCCTCAGGGGTTCAGAGGCACAATCCTGCCTGGCCACCAGAGCTAGGCACTTCACTTGTGTCCCCTATTTGGGCTGCATGCACCCCACTATCATTGTGGGTTTGACCTGCTAGTGGACAGGGCTGCTCGTTGAAACAGCTGTGGCACCTGGCCATAGCTGCTTCTATGTACTGGTTGGTGGGGCTAGGACTTAGAACACCTATGGACCCAGCCACAGCTGCTGTAAGGCACAGGTTGACAGAGAAATTACTTGGTCAGCCATGAGGCCTAGCCAAGGCACAGGGGTGGGTGGGGGTTTCAGAGGGATGCATCCACTGGCACTAACAGGTTAGAGGAAGAATGGCAAAATGGCAACCACCAGCACAGGCATTAGCAAGGTAGCCTGAGGCTGCAAAATTGCTCCCAGCAGTGTCTCGGTCTCCAAGTAGTATCCCAACTGCTTTCTACCTCTCCAGAAGATGCTTAAAAATTAGGAAGTGGGTCCCCTTCACCTTTGGTTCACAAGCTTTTCACGGTGGTGCTTGTTTTTTCCCTCAGCAAGAGGCCCCATCTGCCTTATCTACCCATCTCAATGCTGTCCTTTTACCACTGGTTGTGGAGGCTCTGTGCATCCAGCTTTCAGGTTCCTAACCAAGGAAATTATTCCGTATGTAGTTGTACATTTGCTGTATCCATGGGAGAAGGTGAGTTCAGGATCTCCCTACACTGCTATTTTGAACCCTCTTAGATCCGAAGTCCCTTTTTCTTTTTAAATTTATTATTTTTTATTCTTATTAGTCATCCATTTTATACACATCAGTGTATATATGTCAAGCCCAATCTCCCAAAATATCAAAACACCACCCCCACCCACCGCCACTTTCCCCCTTTACTGTCCATACATTTGTTCTCTACATCTGTGTCTCAATTTCTGTGCTGCAAACCGGTTCATCTGTACCATTTTTCTAGGTTCCAGATAAATGCATTAATATACGATATTTGTTTTTCTCTTCCTGACTTACTTCACTCTGTATGACAGTCTCTAGATCCATCCACGTCTCTACAAATGACCCAGTTTCGTTCCTTTTCATGGCTGAGTAATATTCCATTATATATATATACCACAACTTCTTTATCCATTCATCTGTCGACGGGCATTTAGGTTGCTTCCATGACCTGGCTATTCTAAATAGTGCTGCAATGAATACTGGGGTGCATGTGTCTTTTTGAATTATGGTTATCTCTGGGTATATGCCCAGTAGTGGGACTGCTGGGTCATATGATAATTCTATTTTTGGTTTTTTAAGGAACCTCCAAACTGTTCTCCATAGTGGCTGTATCAATTTACATTCCCACAAACAATGCAAGAGGCTTCCCTTTTCTCCACACCCTCTCCAGCATTTGTTGTTTGTAGATTTTCTGATGATGCCCATTCTAACAGGTGTAAGGTGATACCTCATTGTAGATTTGATTTGCACTTCTCTAATAATTAGTGATGTTGAGCAGCTTTTCATGTGCTTCTTGGCCATCTGTATATCTTCTTTAGAGGAATGTCTATTTAGGTCTTCTGCCCATTTTTGGATTGAGTTGTTAGTTTTTTTAATATTGAGCTGCATGAGCTGTTTACATATTTTGGAGATTAATCCTTTGTCCGTTGATTCGTTGGCAAATGTTTCCTCCCATTCTGAGGGGTGTCTTTTCGTCTTCTTTATGGTTTCCTTCACTGTGTAAACACTTTTAAGTTTCATTAGGTCCCATTTGTTTATTTTTGTTTTTATTGCCATTACTCTAGGAGGTGGATCCAAAAAGATCTTGCTGTGATTTATGTCAACGAGTGTTTTTCCTATGTTTTCCTCTAAGAGCTTTATAGTGTCTGGTCTTACATTTAGGTCTCTAATCCATTTTAGGTCTCTAATCTTACATTTAGGTCTCTAATCCATTTTGAGTATGGTGTTAAGGAGTGTTCTAACTTCATTCTTTTGCATGTAGCTGTCCAGTTTTCCCAGCATCATTTATTGAAGAGACTGTCTTTTCTCCATTGTATATCCTTGCCTCCTTTGTCGTAGATTAGTTGATCATAGGTGTGTGGGTTTATCGCTGGGCTTTCTATCTTGTTCCATTGATCTATATTTCTGATTTTGTGCCAGTACCATATTGTCTTGATTACTGTAGCTTTGTAGTATAGTCTGAAGTCAGGGAGTCTGATTCCTCCAGCTCCGCTTTTCCCCCTCAACACTGCTTTGACTATTCGGTGTCTTTTGTGTCTCCATACAGATTTTAAGATTTTTTTTCTAGTTTTGTAAAAAAAAATGCCATTGGTAATTTGATAGGAATTGCACTGAATCTGTAGATTGCTTTGGGTAGTATAGTCATTTTCACAATATTGATTCTTCCAATCCAAGAACATGGTATATCTCTCCATTTGCTGGTATCATCATTAATTTCTTTCATCAGTGTCTTATAGTTTTCTGCATACAGGTCTTTTGTCTCCATAGGTAGATTTATTCCTAGGTATTTTATTCTCTTTGTTGCAATGGTAAATGGGAGTGTTTCCGTAGCCTCTCTTTCAGATTTTTCATCATTAGTATACAGGAAAGCAAGAGATTTCAGTGCATTAATTTTGTACCCTGCAACTTTACCAAATTAACTGAGTAGCTCTAGCAGTTTTGTGGTGGCATCTTTAGGATTCTCTATGCATAGTATCATGTGATCTGCAAAGAGTGACAGTTTTACTTCTTCTTTTCCAATTTGTATTCCTTTTATTTCTTTTTCTTCTCTGATTGCCATGGCTAGGACTTCCAAATCTATGTTGAATAATAAGGTGAGAGTGGACATCCTTGTCTTGTTCCTGATCTTAGTGGAAATGCTTTCAGTTTTTCACCAATGAGAATGATGTTTGCTGTGGGTTTGTCATACATGCCCTTTATTATGTTGAGGGAGGTTCTCTCTATGCCCACTTTCTGGAGAGCTTTTATCATACATAGGTGTTGAATTTTGTAAAAAGCTTCTTCTGCACCTACTGACATGATCATATGGTTTCTCTTCTTCAATTTGTTAATATGGTGTATCACATTGATTGATTTGCGTACACTGAAGACTCCTTGCATCCCTGGGATACATCCCACTTTATCATGGTGTATGATCCTTTTAATGTGTTGTTCAATTCTGTTTGCATCTATATTCATAAGTGATATTGGTCTGTAATTGTTTTTGTAGTATCTTTGTCTAGTTTTGGTATCAGGGTGATGGTGGCCTCACAGAATGAGTTTGGGAGTGTTCCTTCCTCTGCAATTTTTTGGAAGAGTTTGAGAAGGATGGGTGTTAGCTCTTCTCTAAATGTTTGATAGAATTCACCTGTGAAGCCATTTGGTCCTGGACTTTTGTTCATTGGAAGATTTTTAATCACAGTTTCAATTTCATTACTTGTGTTTGGTCTGTTCATATTTTCTATTTCTTCCTGGTTCAGTCTTGGAGGGTTATACCTTTCTAAGAATTCATCCATTTCTTCCAGGTTGTCCATTTTATTGGCAAAGAGTTGCTTGTAGCAGTCTCTTAGGATGCTTTGTATTTCTGCAGTGTCTGTTATAACTTCTTTTTCATTCCGAATTGTACTGATCTGAGTACTCTCACTCTTTTGCTTGATGAGTTTGGCTAATGGTTTATCAATTTTGTTTGTGTTCTCAAAGAACCAGCTTTTAGTTTTATTGATCTTTGCTACTGCTTTCTTTGTTTCTATTTCATTTATTTCTGCTGTGATCTTTATGATTTCCTTCCTTCTGCTAATTTTGGGTTTTGTTTGTTCTTCTTTCTCTAGTTCCTTTAGGTGTAAGGTTAGGTTGTTTATTTGAGATATTTCTTTTTTATTGAGGTAGGCTTGTATAGCTATAAACTTCCCTCTTAGAACTGCTTTTGCTGCCTCCCATAGGTTTTGGATCATCGTGTTTTCATTGTCATTTGTCTCTAGGCATTTTCTGATTTCCTCTTTGATTTCTTCAGTGATGTCTTGGTTATTTAGTAATGTGTTTTTTAGCCTCCATGTGTTTGTGCTTTTTACGTGTTTTTCCCTGTAATTCATTTCTAATCTCATAGCGTTGTCAGAAAAGATGCTTGGTATGATTTCAATTTTCTTATATTTACTGAGGCTTGATTTGTGACCCAAGATATGATCTATCCTAGAGAATGTTCTGTGCGCAGTTGAGAAGAAAGTGTAATCTGCTGTTTTTGGATGGAGTGTCATACAAGTATCAATTAAATCTATCTGGTCTATTGTGTCATTTAAAGCTTCTGTTTCTTCATTAATTTTCTCTTTGGATGATCTGTCCGTTGGTGTAAGTGAGGTGTTAAAAGTCCCCCACTATTATTGTGTTACTGGCAATTTCCTCTTTTATAGCTGTTAGCAGTTGCCTTATGTATTGAGGTGCTCCTATGTTGGGTGCATACATATTTATAATTGCTATATCTTCTTCTTGGATTGATCCCTTGATCATTATGTAGTGTCCTTCCTTGTCTCTTGTAACATTCTTTATTTTAAAGTCTATTTTATCTGATATGAGTATTGCTACTCCAGCTTTCTTTTGATTTCCATTAGCATGGATTATCTTTTTTCCATGCCCTCACTTTCAGTCTGTATGTGTCCCTAGGTCTGAAGTGGGTCTCTTGTAGACAGCATATAGATGGGTCTTGTTTTTGTATCCATTCAGCAAGCCTGTGTCTTTTGGTTGGAGCATTTAATCCATTCATGCTTAAGGTAATTATCGATATGTATGTTCCTATGACCATTTTCTTAGTTTTGGGTTTGTTTTTGTAGATCCTTTTCTTCTCTTGTGTTTCCCACTTAGAGAAGTTCCTTTAGCATTTGTTGTAGAGCTGGTTTTTTGGTGTTGAATTCTCTTAGCTTTTGCTTGTCTGTAAAGCTTTTGATTTCTCCACTGAATCTGAATGAGTTCCTTGCTGGGTAGAGTAATCTTGATTGTAGGTTCTTCCCTTTCATCACTTTAAGTATATCATGCCACTCCCTTCTGGCTTGTAGAGTTTCTGCTGAGAAATCAGTTGTTAACCTTATGGGAGTTTCCTTGTATGTTATTTGTCATTTTACCCTTGCTGCTTTCAATAAATTTTTTTTTGTTTAATTTTTGCCAATTTGATTACTATGTGTCTTGGCATGTTTCTCCTTAGGTTTATCCTGTATGGGACTCTCTGTGTTTCCTGGACTTGGGTGGATATTTCCTTTCCCATGTTAGGGAAGTTTTCGAGTATAATCTCTTCAAATATTTTCTCTGGTCCTTTCTCTCTCTCTTCTCCTTCTGGTACCCTTATACTGCGAATGTTGTTGTGTTTAATTTTGTCCCAGATGTCTCTTAGGCTGTCTTCATTTCTTTTCATTCTTTTTTTTCTATTCTGTTCTGCAGCAGTGAATTCCACCATTCTGTCTTCCAGGTCACTTATCCGTTCTTCTGCCTCAGTTATTCTGCTACTGATTCCTTCTAGTGTAATTTTCATTTCAGTTATTGTATTGTTCATCTCTGGTTTTTTGTACTTTAATTCCTCTAAGTCTTTGTTAAACATTTCTTGCATCTTGTCGATCTTTGCCTCCATTCTTTTTCCAAGGTCCTGGATCATCTTCACTATCATTATCCTGAATTGTTTTTCTGGATGGTTGCCTATCTCCATTGCATTTAGTTGTTTTTCTTAGGTTTTATCTTGTTCCTTCATCTGGTACATAGCCCTCTGCCTTTTCACCTTGTCTATCTTTCTGTGAATGTGGTTTTTGTTCCACAGGCTACAGGACTGTAGTTCTTCTTGCTTCTGCTGTCTGCCCTCTGGTGGATGAGGCTATCTAAGAGGCTTGTGCAAGTTTCCTGATGGGAGGGACTGGTGGTGGGTAGAACTGGCTGTTGCTCTGGTGGGCAGAGCCCAGTAAAACTTTAATCCACTTGACTGCTGATGAGTGGGATTGGGTTCCCTCCCTGTTTGTTGTTTGGCCTGAGGCAACCCAACACTGGAGCCTACCCAGGCTCTTTGGTGGGGCTAATGGCAGACTCTGGGAGGGCTCATGCCAAGGAGTACTTCCCAGAACTTCTGCTGCCAGTGTCCTTGTCCTCACTGTGTGCCAGAGCCACTCCCCACTTTTTCAGGAGACCCTCCAACACTAGCAGGTAGGTCTGGTTCAGTGTCCCCTGGGGTCACTGCTCCTTCCCCTGGGTCCCGATGTGCACATTACTTTGTGTGTGCCCTCCTAGAGTCTCTGTTTTCCCCAGTCCTGTTGTTCTGCAATCAAATCCCGCTGCCTTCTAATTCTGATTCTCTAGGAATTCCTCCTCCCATTGTGGGACCCCCAGGTTGGGAATCCTGACGTGGGGCTCACAACCTTCACTCTAGTGGGTGGACTTCTGTGGTATAAGTGTTCTCCAGTTTGTGAGTCATCCACCCAGCAGTTATGGGATTTGATTTTATTGTGAATGTGCCCTTCCTATAGTCTCATTGTGGCTTCTCCTTTGTCTTTGGATGTGGGGTATCTTTTCTGGTGAGTTCCAGTGTCCTCCCGTCGATGACTGTTCAGCAGTTAGTTGTGATTCTGGTGTTCTCGCAAGAGGGAGTGAGGTCACATCCTTCTACTCCACCATCTTCGAAGACGATTTTAATAAAAATGATCTAGGACAACTTTAAGCAGCCTAGTATATCAGGAACCCTTGCAACTGCTACAGGCTTCTTTCCTCCACACTGTTTCCAGACAAGGCTGTGTGCCCTCTAAGGAGCTACTTCCATATATAGTCCTCAACTATATTATGTTAAAAGACAAAGGTTCCTCCCATTAGGTTAAAAAATCCAACTATAAAATCCACCTATGCTCCACTTATAGAAAACATATCTCCCAAGGCTCCAGGGAAGATTCATAATATATGGTAAATCCTTTTATCAGTTTTCCTACCACGTGTGTGTCACGGCGAGGTGTCCCTTACTTCTCTTCAAGGCAGAGCAGCTCCATCCTCAGCTCTTATCTCCTATGCTTAGACACTAGTGCATTTTATTTCATCCTACACCTTTAATTACCACTCTCCATCACTTTCTGCCTTCCAGAAATTTGTTAAAAATTTCTTCTCTGGGCTTCCCTTGTGGTGCAGTGGGGTTTCCCTGGTGGTGCAGTGGTTAAGAACCCACCTGCCAATGCAGGGGACACGGATTCGAGCCCTGGTCCAGGAAGATCCCACATGTCGCAGAGCAACTAAGCCCGTGCGCCGCAACTACTGAGCCTGCACTCTAGAGCCTGTGTGCCACAACTACTGAGCCTGAGTGCTACAACTACTGAAGCCCGCACGCCTAGAGCCCATGCTCCGCAACGAGGAGCCACCACAAGGAGAAGCCTGCATGCCACAACAAAAATAGCCCCCGCTCACTGCAACTAAAGAAAGCCTGCACACAGCAACGAGGACCCAATGCAGCCAAAAATAAATAAATAAATTTATTAAAAACGAAAAGTTTATTCTCCACTAATGGCTCTGTACCATTCTCTTTGCTTTGGGTTTTTTCCCCCATGTTTTACTCTTTTACTATCATTTTAATGAGATTTTGCAAAATAAAGGAGATAAAAGCACCATCATCTCAGCCAGTTACTTTTCATATTTTATCTATTTTTGCTATTTGTATTCTGTTCAACAAAAGTATTTATTTTTCATGCATAAAGAAGAAGTCACATATTTTATTTGTGGTGTTTTTTAGGGGGAGCAATGTCTTTCTATTTATTTCCATATACTTATAGTTTAAATTTTCATGCACTTACCATTGTGAATTTAGAAATATTTATGTAGGTCATCATTAAAGATCATATTACTTTCACTTATTTAGTGCATTCAGAGAATATACGCAACTTATATTCTTTCAGGATACATTTACTTTTTTCTAGTTCAAACTGATACTATTTTATTCACATATTGTTCATGTGTTTATACCAAGTTGAGCTAATATATTCTAAATAGGTTTAACTGAAGATCTTGCTATTCAATATAGACAATGCCACAAAGACTTCTGATTTGCTCAGTTTAACAGGTCTTAGGAAGTTATAAAGTAATTCCTTTATATAAAATATATAAAGATGCTATCACATCTAGTTTCTTCAAAAAAGAAGAAAAAAATATATTCGGTTTAGGTTTCATGAAAAGCTGGAGATTACTAAATGTGTAGTTATCACTGAAGCAATAGCACAAAATATAATGTTATCGTTCATCATCTTTCTAACTGCATGGCTTAGTATTCTGCCCGTTACAAATTATTCTTATGAGGAACACACATAGAGAAAAATGAGGCAAGATAAGCCCTAAGTTACAATTAGTTTTGTCCTTTATTTGCTTTGGGGATCTGTTCTTTCCCTTACAAACATACAGGAACTGACAGGCACTAAGTAGAAATTTATCAGTTCTAAGGATAGGCAGAGGAGGATCTAAGAAACATGGGCCATACAGAACAATTTTTTTAAAGTAAAAAAAGAACACAAAGAAAAGAGGAGTATAAATGGATAGGAAAATTTCTTTGTTTAGACCAAAAGTCAACATTTACAGGCAGTTATATTGCCTTTCACAATGTGTATGATAAATCACTTTTAAATTATTCTGTTGTAAAAATCTCACAAAATGCCTGCGTTTCTTTTTGGTTTAGACTTTGGCATTTATGAAGTCCAAGCTTTTCCTAAGATTTTATTCATAGATAGAGTGATAAAAATATAATTTTTCAAGAAAGTCACTAGTTTTTTATCATGTATTACATCAATTGATACTCTACATCTTTCACTGCATGGGACTACAGGGTATGAGGGCTTGAGTTTTGTGGGAGGTTTTCCCTATATCTTTAGGGCTGCTCTATCAGGCTTGCACAAGGCATTTACCTTTCAAAACTCTACGTCTTTCAGGTAGATTGTGATTACATTTTTTTTATTATATTCTATAAATATAACTTTCACAGGAGCTACTCATTTACCAATACAAACTGAAAATCGACTTAACAAGAGTTCTTTCTGGCTTGCATAAGTAGTCCAAAGTCTCAAAGCATGAGCAGAGAGGGTCAGGTGAGGGGAAGATGATGATCAGGTAAACAGCATCATGGAAAATTTAATTTTGCTGACTTCTTTACTTAGAAGCAGCAGCTGGACTGGTATAATGATAATGACGTTCCTGATTTATCTCTTTCCAGATTGTATAAATAATTTCCCATTTTAAAATTCCACACTTTAGATTTAGAGCACTGAAAAAGCAACTACTCATGTTCAAATTATAGTTAAATGCATAGCATCCCACATGAATGATCATTTATTCAGAATGTGGTATTAATTCTATTTGCTTTGTTTTAAGATTCCTTTCTTTGCTCTTGGTGTAAGTATGTGTGTTGGAATTATTGCCATGTTCACCCAACATGTTCATGTTACTCTAATTTCAGCATGTGGCAAACTGATGAAAATCACAGGCCCAGTTACAGTCAAGACATCTGGAACCCGATTTGGCGCTTGGATGACAGATCCCTTAGCATCTGAAAAAAATAACAGAGTATGTTGCTTCCTCAAATGCCTTTGCTTAGAATTATGTTTTATTTAAGCTTTAAGCCTACTAGACTATCCATTATTTTTCAGGGATATTAGTTTCAACTTGAAAAGTGTTACACTGTTTGCAAATATTTTCAGTTTGATAATATTAACATATCTACAGATACATGGCAAACTTATTTTAGTAAAATGTTCTATCCTATAATTCATCAGTATAGTGAGTCTAATTTTTTATTGGTTATTACTGTTTTATGCTTGAAAAGGGCTAGTTACAAGTATACAAATTTTTCTGTACATTCCTTCTAGAATTTGCTCCTTAGTGTGAAAAAAAAAACTAAATAAGTAAAAAAGCTCAAGAGCTACCCAATTCACTAAAGCTAAAATATACCTAGAATCTAGGGGTAATTTTAAAGAAAACATCATAGAGGGTATTTGGCAATGCCTCTATTATGAAAATCAATACACTAGAGACTTACCATAGCTCCATCTATGTTCTATTACAGAACTCAGTACACATTAGGATTTTCAAGGGTTACATCCAAGCAAGTTTAGTAGCTCAGTTAGTAAAATTATTTCATTAAAAGGTGGTTGTACCTATAAGCTGATCAAATGAACAAGTATTACTAGAAGGTTCTTTGTTATCCATAAAGGAAAAATAAGTTGAATGCTCAAAATTAAGCCATATATTTTTCAGAGCAAGGGATGGAATAAATAAATTTTCTGAACGTGATATTTTTTGCAGTTATTACTAATCAAATTGATCAGGTAAATGAAAAAAGTGATGTGATTTGCATTGATATATGTTTGATTCACTCAGTGATACGCACTGAATGGTAAAAAATTTTTAAAACAACAAAAAAAGAAAAGACAAAAAGCAAATCAACTTCAAGGCAGTACATTTAGTTGTTTCCTTTCCACACAGACCATGTCACTATCTTTGCCAAAGCCTGCAGTACTATCAAACTGCAACAGGTAAGTGGTAAGAGAATCTTCCAGAGCCTGAGAATGACAATATTAATATGTGCTGATTCTCACTGTCTTTATTTTGGAATTCTCAAAAAAGTACAGAATTTAATTACTTCATTTTTTCCTTCTTCCCAGGTTTGGTACATGGACAGTTATACTAACAATAAAATTGTCCGTGAGTACAAATCAATTGCAGACTTTGTCAGCGGGGCCGAATCAAGGACATACAACCTCCCGTTCAAATGGGCAGGAACTAACCATGTTGTCTACAATGGCTCACTCTATTTTAACAAGTATCAGAGTAACATCATCATCAAATACAGCTTTGATATGGGGAGAGTGCTTGCCCAAAGAAGCCTGGAGTATGCTGGTTTTCACAACGTTTACCCTTACACATGGGGTGGGTTCTCTGACATCGACCTAATGGCTGATGAAATCGGGCTGTGGGCTGTGTATGCAACTAACCAGAATGCAGGCAATATTGTCATCAGCCAACTTAACAAAGATACCTTGGAGGTAATGAAGAGCTGGAGCACTGGCTATCCCAAGAGAAGTGCGGGGGAATCCTTCATGATCTGTGGGACACTGTATGTCACCAACTCCCACTTAACTGGAGCCAAGGTGTATTATTCCTATTCCACCAAAACCTCCACATATGAGTACACGGACATTCCCTTTCATAACCAATACTTTCACATATCCATGCTTGACTACAATGCAAGAGATAGAGCTCTTTATGCCTGGAACAATGGTCACCAGGTCCTATTCAATGTCACCCTTTTCCACATCATTAAGACTGAGGATGACACATAAGCAAATGCAATTTGTGTTCATTGATCTAACAGTGTCATCTGTGATAAACTCTATAGGACCCCTTCTGGTTTTTCTTTATAATAACTTTCATCATTTCTCCAAAGCATTTTTTGTTATAAAGTTGGTGTTTCAAAAAACATCTGAGCCTGTATAAACTAACCTGTTGGAAACACATCTTAACTCCTAAATTTACAAGGCCTATCATGTCCTTGTCATGAAAAGCACTAAAATGAGCTTAAGTGGCTAAAGTCATAGTTTTACAAAAGATTAATGATCTGCCTTATGTTAGAGTCAGAGATTAATGGTGGCTTAAATGCATGAAATGTCTTTTTTTTTTTTTTTAACTCTGTCATTTTTTTACTGTCTTTTGCTCCACATCAGAAAATATTTTGGTAGGAATTAGGAAAAAAAAAAGCACTTCCCCCCCATTTATTTCTAAAAACGATTTAAGGATCTTATTTATATGAGAAAATATTATTAATCATTTTGCTGTTATACAGTTCTCTGATGCGGTGCTGTACAGTCATTTTTAAATCTCTTGCTAACATTTTATTGGCAATAGGTATTTCTACCATTGTAACCACCATTGTGCAACTGTATCTCTTCACTTCTGTGAAAGTAAGTAATATTTTTTATAAAATACACTGAAGTTTAATCTCAGTAATCATTATGGGTCACTATTCAAGAGTGGTCAAAAAGGAAGTATCTTCTCAGCTTACCCCTTTACATAAGCATTATAAACTAAAAAGAAAATCAAACCAGATTCCTTACAATAGAGTCTTTATTTTACCCCAAGTTTACAGGACCACTGACATGGAATCCTAAAATTGATTCAGTAAGGATGAGTTATTCTGATCACTCCACTGAAAGCAACCCATATAGTTGCTTGCAAAGATGCAGTTGAGTCACAACTGACTTGAGTTGACTCTACTCATTTATTACACATTCAAATTCTGTTCTTTATAATTAAATATATTAATGTTTTAACTTAAATTTTACACACAACTGGCAATAATGTAATTTCTTGTGTCAGGACTCTAAAAGTACAGGAAGCACATGTGAAAACTCTTAAAAATAAAATTTCTGTAATGTCATCTAGACTTATAAATTCTGGAGAGCTACTGGCAAGATTGTGCAAAAGAAAATTGTGGGAAAACTTGGGAGTTGTCTGTGTGGTTTATTGTATAAATAACCAATTTAGAAAACAAGATGGGACAGCAACCCCCTGTTACCCTGATTCATTGTGTGCAGAAATATTGTAACCAAAAAATAAAGCTTTAATAATATTTTATGTTAATAACACCAAAAACATATAATCAATATATATAAAACATATCACTGAGTTTGGAGGTACTTTCCACATACTTACCTAAGGCAGTTTTATGGAAACTAGTGTGGGTTGGTTTTACAATTTAAAAAGCATATTCTATAATAAATAATATATAACTTAAACTGTTGTGAATGTTTAGTTTCACACATACGCAATATCATCATTTCCTTTGTAAAGTAAGGATATAATAAATCAGATAAGGCATTGTATAAAGAAATAATACTTAAGAGTAATTCATTTCAAATGTCACAAGTAAAACATCATTCTCAAATATCTCACTGTCAAAACTGTAGTATGAAAAACTCAATCTCAAAATTGTTAAAATTTAACAAAGATTTCTTTTTTTGCCTACAAAAAGTTATTAGCATGATTTAATGACCACTCTGGGTTCTTCTGCAATGCTGTCTTCTCTTTTAAACATTTATATATGTTCTCCTCTGTCTCTGAAAGTTAGAAAATTTATGGGACTCACTTGTCATTGTACACACACCACAAAAATAATCAGTCAATACTTTGTACATCAAGAGTTTGTATGAAGAAAGAAAGTCAATTTCAGAAATGAATGAGTTTTTAGTATACGGCCTCTAGCAGATATCTGGGTCTTCTTTACTTTTTAAAAAAATAATGTAACATGATATCACGTAAATTCAAAACCTCAATGATCACAGCTTTTTTGTGAGATGTACGGCTTGTAAAGCACTTTATTGTTTTCTATGTAAGGGTTCATCACCACATCCAGGTTACAGTGTATGTGCTGCTAGAGCAGGCACAGATTTTATTATTGTCACTAGAAGTGGGGTTGACATGGGTTTAAAAATGTAATTTGCATTAAACACTTAGTTTAAAAGCATTTTTCTTAATAAATTATTATCAGTTTGTGCCTGAAATAAATAAGAACTTACTCTAATCACTGCTTTTTTTAAAATCTCCACCAAATAAAATAAATTTTATGAGGGAAATAATGACTATTTTAAAATCATACACATAATCCAATCCATAAAGAAATCCAAGCTCAGAAAGTTTTAATTCTAAGTGAACTGTGTAACTGGAATTTTCTGAATTAACCATATCATTAACAAACTTCCATGTCATTTAAATAATAATATAGGGCTTCCCTGGTGGCGCAGTGGTTGAGAGTCCGCCTGCCCATGCAGGGGACACGGGTTCGTGCCCCAGTCCGGGAGGATCCCTCATGCCGCAGAGCGGCTGGGCCCGTGAGCCATGGCCACTGAGCCTGCGCGTCCGGAGCCTGTGCTCCACAACAGGAGAGGCCACAACAGTGAGAGGCCCGTGTACTGCAAAAAAATAATAATAATAATAATAATAATATGATCATGGTCTGATTATGTTTGTGTGACATTTGTATTTGTGGCACTTGAATCATAATATTTATTACTTGCACCTCACTTACATCTATGAGTTCACAAAATGACAGTGTTAGTGCATTACCAATATGTAGAGATTAAAAAAGAAAATAATGACAAGTGCCTATATGCCACATGCCATATAGTGATAAGGTTGTGGTAAGATTTACCATGAACTCAGAATCTCTGGTTCCTATCATCATACTCATAGAGTCATTTCATCGTTATAATCTATAGTATTCTCTGATGACATCTTTTCTTCATAAAATTGATTCTTAGTCCTAACAAGAAAACGGCATTTACATCTGAAAATTACTACCAAAATTAAAATTACAAATTTTTCAAACAGAATTATTTTAGAAGTATAAATATAAAATTGTACTTATGTTCATCAACAAATGAAACCAGTTATTTTTCTACTAAGGTAAATTATATGTATAATTATACATATTATATATATATATATATATATATATATATATATATATACACACATACACACACACATATAATAATCCCTTAGCTTTATTCTCCTTAAAAAGATTTTTTTAAAACCCTATCTGAGCACTCAGGATTACCAAATTGTTTCCTTCTACAAATGCTAAATTTGAATGCAACTGAGAGCAAAATTCAAAGTATACCTTCGAGTTAGAGCAAATATGAAAAATTATTGACATTACAGAGTTTCTAAAAGCCAAGCCTTCTAGAAATATGGATATTTTTGAAAAAGAATAAAAAATGGCATCTTGCTGACTTGACAAGGTAGGTATGATTATATCCTTTACTAAACGTACAATTTGAGTTCCTATGACAATATAAAAGAATGTGAATTTATAGACAAAACATACTTTGCTTCTCCATCATCACATGATTAGTGGACCATGAGAAAAGCTACTAAAAGTGGTCTACCTAGCACAATAGGCAGGGAGCATTAATTAAAATTTAGATGCTATAGGCTGAAACAAAGCCTTAATCTCTGACTGCTCATAGCTAGAAACAGTCATTTCTAGAAAGGCTCAGAGACACTAAATATCATTCAGTTCAGTAGGCTGTATCCATACTGAAATCAAGATCATGGAATGATTTCTGTTTCTAAAATTAAGTAAGCTCAGCGTAAATCTCTTAGCTGATAGTTTGTCATAATCAGTTACTCTTCATAAAAGGTCTTGAGCTTAATAAAATGTGTTCTTTTGAATTGTTGAACTCGAACTAGAAAAAACACTGTGAAAACATTAGCTGATGGAAGAAAAACCAACTTCACCAAACTCTTTTAGTTATTTTTCTATCAAATAATGAATTCAATTGATGGCAATCTCTTGAATAAAGAAAAGCGTTTACTCTACTATTTAACCGGTCAGAAAGAAATCCTCCCCGAACTGACTTTACTAGGCTGATTTTTCTGAATCATACCTTAATATTATGTGATATAGTTTATCCCTCTTCATCAGGGTTAGAGCAACTTTAATCATGTTTGGAGTCTGCCTTGTCTCCAAAGCGTCAAACTAATTGGCAGAAGATGTATCCTCTTTGAAGCTCAGTTCGTTGATTGCCAAATAAGTTTTACAAGTATAAATTAACATTAAACATGACTTGAAAATAATATGAAAAAGGACATAAAGTTGTACCTTGTCAAGAGTACAGAGTACTTTCCATAACTATAACCATCTTAAAACATTATTCATAGTTAGAGATATGAAGCAAAATGGTGAATACGAAAGAGATCTCAGGAATAGAGCTGCAAGAAATCTGCTGGTAAACCATACACACATATGCAGTTCAGTACAAAGTTACATCCCTACGAAAGCTATAGCCTTCCCAGAAGAGACTGCACACATTTTAAAAAAAATAATTAAAATATTGCCATAAAATATAATTCTTACCACAGTTCAGACTTGGAAATATTGCATATCATTCAGACACTATCAGAAAGTAAATACTATATGACAAAAGTCTTGAAAATGGAGCAAAAATTGAGCTGATGAAAAGAAGCATTAGCCATTTTAAAGGTCTTCATGGGCATACATTCTAGTAAGAACAAGCAGCAACAAAAGTATTAATGAAAAGTAAGTTTTGATTGTACTAACTGCTATAAAGGGAATAATTCTATCTCATAAAGAGTGACTGGGTGTTTACTAGGGGCAGGGTGGGATAGGAGATCTTTAGGTGGGATAGTCAAGGTAAATTCAGTCAAGGAATGAAATGTCACCATCTGATCCACACAAAAAATTTTACTTCTTCCTTTCCATTCCTAGAAATCCATGGATCAAATATTTCTTAATATTTCTCTTTTCAGAAGTTTGTTTTGTTTTGTTTTGTTCATTTTTTGTTTTTTTAACTTGGGAGTTCAAGGATACACTTCTGATGATGACTGAACTCCCTGAAAATATATGCTAAATTTAGTGTGTGCTTGTACATTCTTTTATGTAGGGGACTTACAGCTTTCATCACATTCTCAAAGAAAGCCATGACCCAAAAGATCACCACTATGTCAATGAAATTTTAATCCCAAATTTATTAAGCATCTTTATGACAAGCACTGAATGTCTGTCATCTGTCTTGCAATACTCAAGAATTTAGCTTGTTTCAGAGAGGAAAGAAATTAACATCCTAGTATTACCTGTAATTTTTTTCTTCATTAGAACACCAAGATTAAGTTGTTCCCTATTAAAAACAAAACAAAACAAAACCTCTAAAGGGACTTTTTTTATATTTGGACCAAATCCAATTATTTTTTTGTGATCCAGCTTTAGAGCACACTCTTGCCACATTTAGCGGCTAAGAGTCTCTATTATGAGGCCTGTCCTACATCTATTGGAATCTGGAGAACATTCTCTTACAGTTCTAACACAGCCTTTTAGCAGCACCATTAGAATCTGACTGGAATTGAGGAGATGTAGTGTGCTCCATCAAATTTAACTGCAAACTCCTCTTCTGAAATTAGCTACCGCAGCAACGCATAAACAGCAAAAGAAAAGACTGTAACACTTGCCCTGGTTTAGAAGCTACTGTGGTTGATATGCACGTAATCAACAGCTACAGAAAATAAAAATAATTTTTATTTAAAAAAATTACCCTAGTCATGTTTATACAGATAAAATCATGCTGAGTAGATAACTGAGGCTGCTTCCATCAGTGATATTTTGTTTGATTTCTTTTTGTTCCCCTAAGTACTTAAGAAGAGATTCATTAACTTCCACTCTGTTATGAACCAAAAATAATAAAAATAAATATCTGCAATGTCTTTATTAAACTCCATTAGAAACTATTCTTGGAAGATGTAGTACACATTGAAAAACAATTTGAACATGTCTTTGTATAGGTAATGAGTTCTTATACTCAAATGACATTCTTGTCCTTCAGGTAAAGTCTGGCCCAGAAAAGTGGTTTAAAAGTATAATTAATTTATTATTAGCTTTTTTTTTTTGCCATTCTTCCTTAGAAAATGTACACTAAACAAATATAAAGAACCCTTTCCATTTCATTGTTTTCCATTTTTCAAGGCTATTTCATTTCTATTCTTTCATGTAAGGCTTTACAATATCCTTATGGAATAGGGAGGGCAAAACATATCATTCTGATTTCACAAATGAGTAAACGGTACATTTATGTTTCCATGTTTATATTTCTCCAAAGATAGTTCACAGGCACCTCACACTTAGTATGTTTCAAACCAAAATCCTTATCATTCCTTCACCTGCCCCCCAATCTATTTTTCCTTCCTACCCCAGATAACAAAAATACCATCCCATCCACAACCTTGTTTTCTACCACACCTTTGGCTCTTTAAACACACCTGTCCCTTCTATTATCAGATTACTATGATAAATAAATAAATCTAATCATATCTAAAATCTAAATCAATGCTATTCCAGATATTTGTTCTCAACCATTATCTTCCAATTTGTTTGGTTCTCTCACTGTTTCCTGCTCTATTCAATCAACCCTCTAATCTTCATCTCCATGCCCAGAAAAACAGATGCCCTCTTTGCAAACACCTCTTCTGTTTACTGACCTCTGATTCCTCTCCTATATAATCAGCTTTACTTTTTGCTTTGGCCAAGGGCCACTTCCATCAGCTATGGCTTTACAGAATACTTCCTGATCAAGCAAGCTCCCCACTTTCCAAGTCAGATTAAATGGTGGGTTTTATACCTTTCCTCATAATTCATATTTAAGACTGACCTCTTACTCTCTAAATTTGTGTTTATCATTCAAAATTCACTTAAAATACCACCTTATTTCTGAAGCTTAGAAAACGTCATTCTCTCAAAGTACTGATCTTATATTATCAAAATTATTACACCACATTTTAATTATCTGTTTCTTCCAAGTTAGTGTGGACTCCTCAAGCATAGGGACAATGAGTTATATTCCTTATATTTCCTGGCACAGTGTCTGATACAGAATAATCTCACAGTAAACATTAATAACCAAAGAAGTATAAGACTGAATGACAAGGTGACCACCTTCCTATATCTAAAAACATTGTTCCATTCTGAGAACATCCTAAGAAATTAACTTTTCCAAATTTATTGTATTGAAAATAAATTTCCATTTCTTACTAAGGTCAGATTTTAAATATAAGAAGCATAAAGACAAAACGGGGCTTAATTTACTCTTTGGTTAAACTGATCTCTTCAAATAAATTTTATTTCAAAAGTAAATTTTATTTCTATAGCTACCATGGTCATTTGCAGCCTCACCTTAAAACTCATTTTTTTAAAAGGAAAAAGCATTTAAATTTTCACCCACTCAGTTTCTGGTTCCCTATTTTGCCTTTTTTTCTCCTGTAAGTAAAGACATCTCTTAGAAATATATGTCTTGGAAGAACAAATAGGGTTTTATCAAAGAGGCATGTGCTACCAGGTCCGGGAAAAGTGAAAGAGTCATCCTTCTCCTCTCACGTGTTACCCCTTCTTCCTTATTCTGTGTTTTCAGAGGGTGCATGAACAAGAAATCTGATGTTCATTAATCTGTCAATGGTTCTAAGTAAATTCACCTTCTAAGTAACATTAGTGAAGATCAGTTCTTCCTGCAGTGCAAGAAACTCTTCCAGAAGGCAGAATATTTGTTCTAAAATTAGATCTAACTGCATGTCTTTGAGCAAGTTTGTTGGTTTCTGTAAATGAAAGCACTGGGCTCTCAGTAGTTTTCAAAAGCTGCCCTTTAGAGCTTGAGGTTTCCATAGGGATCCCTCATTATAGGTGGTACCTATAATGCAAATGCTCCATCAATATAAAGGTGGCATTTCCATAAATGAGCTCATCTTTCTGACACAAGTGTCCCTAGGGAATAAAGTCTAATCTCCTTAACACAATACATACAACCCTCCATCATCCTCAACAAATAAATACTTCGATTTCACTCCTCACCATTTTCCCCCTGCTATTCCTTCTCACTATAGCACTATCTGTAGTATCTTTCTTATCTGGTTAATTCTTGCCCACGTTTCAAAGATGAGCTTAGATTGTGCTTCTTCTAGGAAGCTTTCCTAACTATTCCCTCAGCTGTGCTATTTGCTCCCTTTTTGTTTTGTCATATTACCTGGTAACTGCCTCAATCACAGCACTTTTACTACAAGTGAGTATCTGTTTACTTGTCTGCCTCCCATCCTGGACTCTGAGTCTCCTGGGATCATTTATTAGCATAGTATTCCCTGGCAAACGGTAAATTCTCTATGTTGCTGACTTGACCAGCGAAATCACTGTATTTCTTCAATAATATCACTAATATCTTCTAGACATATTTAACTCTTCCACCACCCTGATTTCCTATGCCCAAACTCTCACTAAAATACAAAAAATATGTTGTTTTTTCTTTCAAAGGATTTTTCTTCCATCTTAATGAC
Organism: Pseudorca crassidens; assembly: GCF_039906515.1. Classification (NCBI taxonomy): domain Eukaryota; kingdom Metazoa; phylum Chordata; class Mammalia; order Artiodactyla; family Delphinidae; genus Pseudorca; species Pseudorca crassidens. The sequence continues at coordinate 89,487,597 of NC_090297.1, read as the reverse complement.
TCACCCCAATGTCACAGGTAAATAATACAAGGTCTTACCATCTTCTACCTACAAAATGCCAAACGTTGCTGGCAGATATCTCTGTCTCCAATCTCTTCTCACAAAATCTAACCTGCATTCTTCCATCAGTTTCACCTCAATAAAGCATTATGACACTCCCTGTTCATTAGGAAATCATAGCTTTCTGTTTCCCATTAAATCAATTTCAGGTTGCTCTGACTAAATCCACCTGTCATTTACAAATGTGCTTTCCATTATTACCCAATATACTTCCTCTGGCCCAGTCATAAAGTCTACATGCATAATATAAGCCTTCTTTCCTCTAAGCTTATATCCACATTCTGAATGTTTTCACTCCTCTCTTGTTATCAGAATCTTTGCTAATGCCTCTTGGCCAAATGTAAAGCTCACTTAGTCCAAATAATTCCATACAGAGCATCAATATTAAAATGTAAAGAAAAACAGGAGTCAGACAAATTCGCAAGGAAATGTGTGGCTTTTGTTTCTGCAGGAATATACAGTGATGTGGTGAAATGATTGTCAGGGAAGGACTAGGTCACATTTATAAAACGAACAGACATAAAACCTTGTCCTTGACCTTACAGTCTAATTACTTACTTTCCCAACTATATGTGAGCTGTTTTGTTAGACCAACCTTTGTCAGAAGCTGACTAAGGATGCTATAAAATCTCCTCAAATAAACCCCATATTTGAGCCAACATATCACTGCAACTCACATTGTTTATTTTCCTCTGGAGGAATGATACAATTTCTAGTGGTTCTAAGAAATAGAACCTCCTCTAGGGACTTCCCTGGTGGTCCAGTGGTTAAGACTCTGTGCTTCCAATGTAGGGGGCACAGGTTCAATCCCGGGTTGGGGAATTAAGATCCCACATGCCATGCGGCACAGCCGGGGGGGAAAAAAAAAAAAAACTCTTAACTTCAAATGTCAAATAACAATAAAGAAAAAAAGAAAAAAATAGAACCTCCTCTAATGAATCCCCAAAGGAAACTGGACTATTTGTTAAAGAATAAACAGCTCTGGACTACAATGAAATTCCTCCTTGGGGCCCATAACCTTCCTGGGGCTTTCTTTAGGCTGATTTTGAAACGTATTATGTCTAACAAAAGCTTCTTGAAACTCCAATATTTCAGTTCCACCAAAACAAGGGAGGACAGTTAGGATCAGAATGCGTAATAAAAAAAGGAAGGAAAGAAATCAGACAAAGGGAGAAACTAAAATAAAGCTCAGTAAGAAAACAATAAGTTTAGGTTATACACAAGCTGATTCTAAATTGAGACAATCCATCCCCTCAGTCAGGGGAAATATTTATGGTCTATCTATGAAATTCCAGGTGTACCTATTAAATAAGCTAGGTACTAATTACTGTGGACACTGAAGATAATTAAAGGCAGACTTAGGGACTGCTTTTATGAATGCTGCAGTCCATAGTACTTGACTAGGTGTGCCATGAATTTCATAAAAGTAGGAGGCAGATATGGACCACTTTGTTAAATGCTTCTTGATCAAACGCAGCTGCAAGATTCAATTTCATGTCACTGAATCTGCTTATTTTCTCTACTTTTCATAGAATGCCAAACAAGTAAGCTCCATCATGGTAGGGACCACGGTTGCCTTAATCATGTTTTTATCTGCAGTGCCTAAATTAGTGCCAAGAATAGAGTAGTATCCCAATAAATAACAGTTGAATGCATGAATCAATCAATCAGTAGTTGAAAATCAACAATTATCTCAGTCAGAACTCCAGACTGTGCATCTTAATGTTTGATATAGTTTAGTTGCTTATTTCCTAATTAGCTTTTGAACTGCTTTGAACTTTTTATATTTATAGTCACAATAGAATTAAATACATGTTTGTTTAAACACAAATGATTAAGTAGCTGATTAAGACAAATTCCAAGTCTTGAGTCTACAATAACACAAGCCAAATACCTCAGTTTTTTACTGGTCAAGAGGTAACAGTGGAACAATATGCTTATTACAAGACTTTCTATAGCTATTATCACTACTACTACTAATAATGATGCTAGACCAACAATGGTAGGAAAGATTGATAGTATCTGTTTGCACTTCTGTGGTCAGCCTTTCTTTAAAAATCAAATAACAAAGACAAGTATTTTGAAATTTGAGGTTGGATTTCTTATCGCTTCCTTTATTCATACTCGTGGAGTGCTAAACTACTGAGAGAGAAATTTGCTTTCTAATAAGAACTGAGATATATTCATTAGATTTTTCTTTGTCAGAATTTTATTGTTCCACTTTTAGAGCAAGGCTGTTTAGCCCTTCTTATAGCTAGCAAGCAATTGGAAATTCCTTACTTTTCCCTAAGAGAGATAGAGATTCACAATATAAAGTCAGCATTTCCCTAAAAATCATCAACATCTGTTGCAGTCATAAGTAACTTGCCTTTAGAGTCTCCCCAAAACATCCTGTAGAGCTTTGCCTACACCCACTGCTTCAGCCAGAAAAATAAAATAAATGCCTTGTGAGAGTGATGTAATGGCCTAAGGGAACAGAGTTGAGTAAAGAAGGCATAAAGTTTGAAATGCTATATATGACATAGGCACTGATTTTGATTAAATTAGGTGTACTGGACAATTTGCTGATGTTCCAGTTCTGTGTAAGTTCTGATTCCCCTAAATGCCACAGAAGTACTATAGTATAAAAAGAGAATAAGGAAAAAGAAGTTAAGTTCCAAAAAGTTATCCTTTACATATATATGCTATGTTCACTTTATTGATGTACCAAATTCTTAAACCATATAGGGTCTTCAGTTCATGTTGACACTGTAGATTTTTCTTTTCTATAACCTAGACCCTCAGAGACACAGGAGTTGTAAAGTCTTATCTTACCAGCAATTTACAGATATTCAAATGGCTAGAGTACAGAATCATGCTGAGCTTTAATCCCTAGCAGAGAGAACTGCTCCTGCCTTTCACGTCATCATCAGGAAGGCTGTGTCAATATAATTCCACTTTCACTGAATGCCATCTATAAACTACAAGCTAATACTGAATCCTCCTTCGGTAAAGGAGGATTTTTACTGCCTAACATGTTCATCTATGTGAGATATAGGTTTCCTAAGATACACCTGTTCAACCTGAGATACAGTTTCCCTAAGCATAAGAGATGACCATGAAACAAGAATTCACAATTCTTTATAAAGTATCTTAGTCAATGCTGTTTTAAAAAAAAACAGAAATATTCAGCAAGGTTGACATTTTGGTTATCTATCCAAAAAAGCGAGAAATAAAGCAAACAAAAAAAAAATGTAATCTGGATTGTGGTTTAACTCATCACTACTCCCATTGGCAGGGGTCAAAAGGGGGTCTTGATTACTAAGAATAAGCTTTTTCCCTCCCCTATCCTCCTTGTGTCTAATGCGGAAGAGTGAAAGGGAAGGCAGAGAACTCTGTGTGCCCCTGCCAAAAACTCTCTGCCTCCCCAATCCCCACGGTCCAACGATCACAGCCTGTGGTCAAGTCTGACATCTTTATTGTCCAAGAAACCTAGGACTGTAGGTCACTCCAATCTGCTATGGCATTGCACATCCACTTTCAGACTTCTGACTCCCACTCAGAGCATCCTCTAGAACTCAAAATCTGTCATAGCAAAATCCCCTACCTTTCTAACCTTCACTCTCAATGTCCCCTTCACCTTGATCAAACTGAAACATGGCTATGGTACTAGTTTTTGAACCTTGCTCAATTTCTTGGAGAGATGTTTTTTGGGTTTTTGTTTGATTTTTCATTCTGTTTTTTGGGATCTACCCTCAGAGATCCTGAGTTAGTTGGTCTGAAATGGGGCTCAGCAACAGTATTGCTTTTAAAGTTTCTCAGGAGATCCTAGTACACAATCAGAGCTGAAAACCTCTGCTCAATAACAGAACCTGGTCTAATAGAAACCTGGTTCTCCCTGAAGGACATGACTTCCCCTCTCAAAAGAGGGCTATTTCCTCTCCCAGCAGTCCTCAAACACCTGTGTGTGAAGGTCAGTTTGGGTACTCTCTGCTCTTCGTTGCTACTTATTGTCCCTTCATCCTAATGGTGCCACAACTCAATTTTGAACCTCTTGTCACCAGGTTTCACCACGTGTTACAACTCTTTGTAGAATCATCTACAGACCCTCAGGTCTCACTCTTATTTTTCATAATTCTGCATTTTACCGTCACTCTCTTTAACACTACTACTGTAGATGATCTTCTAATACTGAAGCCCCTCAATTCCTTGACCTCCTCTCTGCCAGTGACCTTATCCTGAGCCACTTGCTCACATGATCATACCCCAGACAAGAGTGTATATACAAAAATTTTCACATGGAAACTTCCTCTCTTCAGAAGGTTGGCATCTTCCTTACTTAAACAGCACTGCTTTTTTTTTTTTTTTAAACCAAAAAGCAAAAAGTAATCAATTTACCAGAAAAAGAACTGGGGAACTGAATCAACCCTATAAATTGTAGTGTGGGAGTCATCACATTTGTGGACCAAACTATAAGCCAGATTCCACTGCTATTACCTCAAGGCATTAGAATTTTTACATATTGAATAATTCTTGAAATAACTAAGTCTTTTGCCACAGATTACATTTTTTGTCATTAAATTTAGAATTAGATTATACACTCTTTGACACAAATCACAGCAATAATTTTTTGGATCTCTCTCCTAAAGTAAAGAAAATAAAAGCAAAAATAAATAAATGGGACCTAATTAAACTTAAAAGCTTTGCACAGCAAAGGAAATCACTGACAAAATGAGAAGACAAACTACTGAATGGAGAAGATATTTGCAAATGACAGGACCGATAAGGGGTTAATATCCAACATATAAACAACTCATACAACTCAGCATCAAAAAAACAACTCAATTAAAAAATGGGCAGCACATAAAAAGAAACAAAACTGAGTTATCTGTAGTGAGGCGGATGGGCCTAGAGACTGTCATACAGAGTGAAGTAAGTCAGAAAGAGAAAAACAAATACCGTATGCTAACACATATATATGGAATCTAAAAAAAAAAAAAAAAAAAAAAAAAGGTTCTGAAGAACCTGGAGCAGGACAGGAATAAAGACACAGACGTAGAGAATGGACTTGAGGACACGGGGAGGGGGAAGGGTAAGCTGGGACGAAGTGAGAGAGTGGAGAGTGGCATGGACATATATACACTACCAAATGTAAAATAGATAGCTAGTGGGAAGCAGCCACATAGCACAGGGAGATCAGCTCGGTGCTTTGTGCCCACCTAGAGGGATGGGATAGGGAGGGCGGGAGGGAGATGCAAGAGGGAGGAGATATGGGGATATATGTATAGCTGATTCACTTTGTTATACAGAAGAAACTAACACACCATTATAAAGCAATTATACTCCAATAAAGATGTTAAAAAAATAATAATATCCTTAAAAAAAAAAAAAGGTCAGAAGAACCGAACAGACATTTTTCCAAAGAGGAAATGCAGATGGCTACCAGGCACATGAAAAAATGCTCAACACTGCTAATCATAAGGGAAATGGAAATCAAAACCACAATGAGATACCTCATACTTGTCAATATGGCTATCATCAAAAAGAACATAAATAACAAATGTCAGGGAGGATGTGGAGAAAAGAGAACCCTTGTACACTGTTGATGGGAAACAGTATGGAGGAGCCACTGTGGAAAACAGTATGGAGGTTTCTCAAAAAACTAAAAATAGAATTACCATATGGCTCAGCAATTCCACTCCTGGGTATATATCCAAAAAAACCAAAAACACTAATTCAAAAAACATACATGAACCCCAATGTTCACAGCAGCATTATTTACAATTGCCAAGATATGGAAGCAACTTTAAGTGTCCACCAACAGATGAATAAATAAGGAAGATGTGGCACATATATACAGTGGAATACTACTCCACCATAAAAAGAATGAAATTTTGCCATTTGTAGCAACATGAATGTACTTGGAGGGCATTATGCTAAGTGAAATAAGTCAGAGAAAGACAAATACTGTATGATATCACTTATATGAGGAATCTAAAAAATACAACAAATTAGTGAATATAACAAAAAAAGCAGCAGACTCACAGATCTAGAGAACAAACTAGTGGTTACCCATGGAGAAAGGAGGGAGGGGCAATATAGGATGGGAGAGTGGGAGGTACAAACTAATGGGTGTAAAATAGGCTCAAGGATGTACTGGACAACAGAAGGAATATAAACAATATTTTGTAATAACTATAAATGGAAAATAACCTTTAAAATTGTACAAATTTTTTTAAATTTTTTAAAGAATTAGATTATGACCCAACTCATTATAAAGAGGTTTGACCTATAGTTACATGTATCACATGCCACAAGGAAACATTTCTTTAGACAGTTAGTCCATTTTCCAATTAAAATAAATGTGTTTCAATCATCATGTTTCACACAGGAAAAGGAAAAAATGACTTCAATAATTGCACTTTGCATCTCTATAGCAACATTCATCTAAGAAGCTCAAAGCACTAATTTAATTAAACCTCCAAATATTCCCATGAAGTGGTGTTATTATTTCCATTTGACAACGGCATAAATGAAGTCACAGAAAGATTAACTCACTTGCCTGTGGTTACGCAGTGAATTAGCAGTGGAGGTCAGAATAAACCCTGAAATTTGGGCAAGTTGTTCTCTATAGTCTGGATCAACGATCTCTCAGTATCTGTAATTTTTCCCAAAGTCTCATCAGCTCAACTCCTGCCTTTCACTGGAGGATTAGCCACTTTTATTCTTCATGAGTTGGGGGAATCTGAAGAATAGATTATTCAAAAATGCTTCTGATTTTAATTCTTGTATTCCACTTTCTGGGATGGCATTCATTTAGGGCAAAGTCTGATGGTATTTTCTTCCCTTTTTTCTCAAATACTCCTCATCAACATATTCTCTCTCTTTTTATACATAATTAGGTGGTCTAATCCCAGAAAGCAAGGCTGTTTGCTTTTAATTAAGGAATGAATTGTACATCAAAATTTCATGGGGAATTTACAGCATCTCCATCTAATCTCTTAATGAAATGGATCTGATAGCTGCTCTGTTTGCATTAGTCACAGCACGTGCTGTATATGAATTTAAGAAGTGTATTGAGCAAACAAAGTTAAAATACACCAGGAAGTACTTATTATCCAGGGAATAAATATTTAGATATTTTCAAGGGCAAAAAGTCCATTATCATGTTTAATTATTATAGAGAATCATCCCATCTTTTTCACAAGGCAGTTTCTTACAATTGCTTTCTAACCTTTCAACCAAGGAGCCTATAAGTCCTTTTCAAAAATGTTTTTAGAAAAATCCATTTAGAAAAAATCTCATCTAGTCACATAATATATAGATGTTGAGATCAATAAAGAGACCAATAAAGTCAAATGGATAGAATTAAGATATGTTATTTCTTACTATTAAGTAATACATTAATCAGCCCAGGCTGCCATAATAGAATATCACAAACTAGACAGCTTAAATAACAGAAATTTACTTTCTCTCAGTTCTAGAGGCTAGAAGTCCAAGATCAAGATGCCAGAGGGCTGGATTCTGGTGATGCCTCTCTCCTTGGCTTGTCCTCACCTGGCCTTTTCTCTGTGCACACACAGAGGGAGAGAGATCTCTGGTGCCTCTTCTTCTTCTAATAAAGACATCAGTCTTATCAGATTAGGGTCCCATCCTTATAACCTCATTTAACTTTTAAGACCCCATTTCCAAGTACAGTCACATTGGAGGTTAAGACTTGAGCATATGAATTTTGAGGGGATACAATTCAGTCTATAACAAGTAACTTCCATCTTAGTCAAGGAAGAAGAAAAGACCCATTGCTATGCTCAGGAAACCACACAAACAGGGATAACCCTCATCAAAAGGACATAATTTAACATTCCAACAATATTTTTAAAATTTTTAAAGTCTTTATTTCCTTAAAAGGAGGCTAATTCCATGGTTCACTGCTAAACTTTAATTCAAATTCCACTTTTCAAACAATTTACTCTCCAACCCAGATCCATTCACCAACACAACTGCTACTCCAGGCCTAGGAAACTCCTCATCTGAAGCCTACTCCTCTTTGAGTATGTTCAAAGCACAACTCCATTTCAGTCTTCAAAAGGAAGCAATATCACATGGCAGAAATTCCATTCATATTATAAATCAAAAGACCTTAAATTTAGTTTTAGCTCTAATATTCAACAACACTATATAGTTTCAAGAACTAAATTTAACATCTTTGCCCTCCAGCTTCAACTTTTACTATTAAATCCAGATTCAAAAAATCTATGATTAAGAGATTGTGAGCACTTTATGTATTTAAGGAATAATGGTAAGGTATAATGGTCATATATTTCAAATACATTGAACCATGCAGACCCATTCAGAACGAGGGAAGGATAGATGGAAAGACATGGTACTCAAAATATAAGTATCCTCATTTAAGCCTCAATAATATGCAAAACAAAAATCCCTTAGAAATTTCTGGCAGTTTCTTATTTCTGCTGCTTAGCCCCACCAAAGCTAATAGTCTGTATGAATTTGAATAGCCTACATAATTTAAAATGCTTATTTGGTAACTTATGAGGTATTTCTTTCTAGAAATGATTTCACATTTATACTCTACTTTTATACCCATTTATCTGTTCTCATGCATTTTGCACATACTCCCATTGACGATTTCACATTGTATCATACAGAATTAGTTATTTGTGTCTTCTTCATCTATTTTAAGCTTCTTAAAAACTCGGATCAATCTTTTTTTTTCTTTTTTTCTTTTTTTTTCAATCTTTCACTTAAATGTGTTTCCTCAGAAATTGGCATAGTGCCTAGAACATAGTGTGACTCAAAACATGTTTAAACATGTAGAATATTCCTCCGATACTGCAAATAATAATTTGATTTCCCCAGATGTCTAAAGTGTTTATTCATGAATATATATCTATATAGAGAATTGAGGATTAGATTATAATATATTCAAATTCCCACTACTTTTTAATTAATAACATTTTTGTCCTTTAGAACTCCATATAATATCTAAATCAAGAGTCTCCATAAGTCATTTGTAAAGTGTTTAGGCTTATAAATTTGTGTACGAGTAAAAAATGTAACACTATTTGGAGGGGTAGTACCTTTTGGTGATCTGGAATTCTGAGAAGTTGAAAAATGGATTATCAATGATCTGTGGAAGTATTATTTTCAGAATTCACCTAATGCAAGAGTATTTTCCTAACTGTCAAAAGCTATCAGAAAGCTAGAGGAAAGGATAGCCATAGACAGATCATCTTAAAAGACGTGAGAGCCAATATTCTGCCTCCTCAAAAAAACAAAATAATAAAATTTATGTCCATTATTGATAATACAAAGTGTCCAAAAGGACACTGGAATTTACCACTGACAGTCTTGGTGTACTAGAATAATCTGATTATGTTCCCAATAAAGTACGCCAAATCAATGAAATAGTCTTAGATGTAGATGAAAGAAATTTTTTTAAGAAAATACATACATCTAAAAGACTTCGCACACATAAATACTATAGTGGTAGACAGTCTTCTGTCACATTCTCTGCCTGAGGAAAAGGAGGCTCATGTAGGTCCCAATGATGAGCTAAGCCCCTGGTTCACAAAGTATGGCCTCCCGTCAATCAGCATCACACGGGAACTTGTCATAAAGGTAAATTCTTGCGCCCTCTCTCTAGACCTACTGCATCAGAAATTCTGGGTTGAAGCCTAGTAATTTGTGTTTTTAGAAGTCCCCCATATGATTCAGTTTAGGCTGAAACCTGAGAACCACTGGTCTAAGCTCATAACTTTATCTGATGGTAAAGCCTTGATTTCAATGCTTTAGTCCCATCTTTGCTTCAAGTACAATACCTTGATTTTGGCCTTGATGCAATAAACGAATGCTTACTGTTGATGTTAATAATAACTTCAGGAAATAATGCTAAACATCAGCATCTACTTTCTTAGCTAAAATCTAATTTGAACACATTTTTGTTCACTGTGATTCATATAAAGAGATCTGATTTAAAATCGTGAGTTCTCATCTCTCTTTCTTCAACCAAATTCTTCATATAAATCATTCTCATGTGTTTATTTTCATATTGTCCCCTAACTCTCTCCAGCTTCCTCATTCTGTTTCTGTTGTTTCCATTTTATCTCTTTTTCTCTGTCCTCTTTATATTAACCGTGATCACTGCTTACACCTGCTCTAGCCCAACTTACCTTAGTGAATGAATTTTAATGCCAAGGTATATAGATAGAATTTGTAACTGCAAAGGAGATTTATAGTTTGGGGAGCATCATCTGGAGAAGGCCCTAATTTATTTTCTCAGATATGTAAAATTTAGATCTCCTATGCCTGCAAAACCGCCCGGAAGCAGCAGCAATTGTAGTTCACAGGCTAGTCTGCACGAAAGATTTAGACCAGACTCTAAGACAACAGGCACTCTTTTCCTCACCGTTTTCCCCCAGGAAAGATTTGAATATTTTGCTTTCTAAGAGAAAGAAAAGGAAATTAAATTAGACTATCACAAATATAAACAAAATCAGAATGTCCTTCCATATTAGGAAGCTGTGTCCATCACCAGGAAAACTGAAGCAAGCTTCTCTTTCCATCTCTGTAAGTAAGATAGACACTTTGTTGCCCTATAATGTAAATAAAGTAGACAGCATGTTCCCTTTGGGAATATCCCCAGAAACTATCACTGTGGAAATTTTTAAAAATTCTTTTCAAAGATAACCCTGAGAGCAGAAACATAGCTGAGGAGTTGCTGTGTGGTCATGACTCCAGCAAGCCCAGCTGAATCAGCCAGGCTGCCCTAGCACACTACTGAGCTATGTCAATCCTGCCCACTTCTATCACATTTACCTTTATGCCACATACGGTCAGGTAAGTCAGAGGGCATAGGATTCAGTCAAAAGCCCTGCCAAATTCAAGTATTAGTTCTACCAGTCACTAGACAGAGGACACTGCATAAGACACACTGCATAAGACACACTGCTATCTTCAACAGCACTTATCACAATGATATGGACATAACATATGTAGTCAATAAACATTCCAGAATCATTGTGTGATGATATAATTAATTTTTCTGGATCAGCAAAAAAGGATTGAATGATGTATCAAAGTTTAATCATAATCAATAATGAAAATCTTAATAATAATTTACACTGATGGACTCCTTACAATACACCAGTCACTCATATTTATTTGATCTTCACAACCAGCCTTTGCCCCCATTTTACATGTAAGGAAACTGAGGCACCGAGTGATTAGGTAAGTTTCTCGAAGTCATACAGCTAATTAGTGTTAGAACTGGGATTTGAACCTCAAGATAATATGGCTCCAGAGTCCACGTGCTTTATCTACCACACTATTTATCACTGGAGCCTAGAAGCAGCTAAATCCACATAGCAAAGCACAGCTATGGAAGACATTCAGCACCGGTAGAATTAGTAAATCAGCTCAATTCAGGAAAATATTAAAATGAAATAGTGCCCACCTGATTGACAGCTGCCCGCATTAAAAAGGTGCTGAAGTATTTGGGCCAAGTCATAATTGAAGTTGTAGCCCTTAAAAAACTGGGGCCCTTGGTTTTGATCAAACTGTTTAAATGGCCAAGTATATGACCTTGTTGTTGCCAAACATATGCTCACCGCAGGTGATATTTCAGTAGATTTCTGAAGAAGAAACTGCTACTTTCACTTTGCTCCTATATATTGTGCAAAATGGTCCATTATCTCTGGTCCCGGCAATAGGAAACTTCAAAGGCAAACAGAGAAGGAGAAACACTCATCCGAATGGCAAGCAGTCAGTAAGCAGACAATGTAAACAGACACACTGTGCAGACTTGGGGGCATCAAGAGCAATCTCAGCAATTGGTTCATCTGCTTTCCTGTTTTCCCTCTTACTTCTGCCAAATGCGACTGGATGTGATGCAAGTCCTCCACTATGCAGCAGGTTCTCTTCCACAGAAACACACCCACATTTCTCTCCTTTGGCCCAGAATGCACAGGAGCTCAGTCTAGTGTCTAGAACTCTGAAATTAACAAAGCCGAAGAGAATAGCCTCCTGGTAAAGAAACACTGGACTTCACTATATCAGATGTTTTGTCTGTTGAAATTATTTAAAGTCAACTGTTTTACTCTAGTCATCAAATTCAAAACAAGTTTAATCAAATTTAAAACAAGTCTGTCTCTTTAAAAAAACTGCTGAGTATAGAAAATAACTTGATTTATTCATGCACAAAAATCTCATTATAACAATGTTTATGATATGGCTCGCTGACCAATCCTTCAAAACATAGCTATGAACAACAACAAAAAAACTTTTCTACACATTACATAATTAGCCCATAAAACATATGTTCATGTTTTCACACAACGTAAACATTCTTAAAAAACATCACTTTATTGCATTTAACTCTAACATACTCTGTAGAAGTGCACTTTATAATATCAAAATAAAATTGTGCCCAAAATGTTAGCCAAAACTTGAAAGCATATAGTGTAGTGACTGTTACAAATGTTTTAATCTTTGAAAGAAGAGGCACAGCTTAATTTGCCAAAGTCACTAGAGATTAAATTAAAATTTATCTAGTCCTCAAGTCATAATCATAGGTAAGAAATAAATGTGCATTATGGTGACTTGAAACTTTTGAACATTTTTATGTAAACTAGCCTACCTTTCTCCTCATAAAGAGCATATGGGGTACCTATGCAGAAATCATTTACTCCAGTTAAAACCTGAGGGGGCACCGATGCAGAGAACTTATTAACTCCTTGAGAATCACCAATACTAACTGGTAGAAGTGAGACTGACATCCTTGACTCTTGAGTCTCCGTTCCATTACTATTCTATTAGACCCACTGCTCCTCAGTGCCCTGTGATATGTTTTTAACTTGCTTGCCAAGAAATGAGAACATTAAGAGCAATCATTTTATTAAATTATTTCTATCTTAAAGAATTGTCTTAAAAGACAATAAATTCTTCCTATCTTTTGTGAAAATGTTTTTTTAATTAAATAATGGTGATAAAAAAGGGTAGCTGTTTGTATTTCTGAAAGGTCTTTCCTGGTATCAGTCTGAACTCCCCCTGTTGCACATATCTAAAACCTAACTCAAATTGTTTAAGCTAAAAAGAGAATTTTCTGGCTCATGTGATAAAAAAAATCCATGGTTGTAGAATCAGATACGGCTGATTCCAGGATTCAAATGATGTTTTCAGGACTTGGGTCTCTCTTTATCTCTTGGCTCTGCTTTGTTTTGCTTTTGCTTTTGTTTTAAGCACAAAATTAGCTCTTTAATTTTTTTTTCTTTCTTTCTTTTTTTTTTTTTTTGCCGTACACGGGCCTCTCACTGCTGTGGCCTCTCCCGTTGCAGAGCACAGGCTCCGGACGTGCAGGCTCAGCGGCCGTGGCTCACAGGCCCAGCCACTCTGCGGCATGTGGGATCCTCCTGGACCGGGGCACGAACCCGTGTCCCCTGCATCGGCAGGCGGACTCTCAACCACTGTGCCACCAGGGAAGCCCAGCTCTTTAATTTTTTTTCTAATTTACACTGTGTGGTGACATTTTTTTCTAATTGAGGTAACTTTGGTTTATAACATTATATAAAATTCAGGTGTATAACATTATAATTCAACTTCTTTATATACTACAGCATGCTCACCACCAAAACTCTAGTTTCCATCTGCCATCATACAATTGACCCCCTTTACCCATTTTATCCACCCCCACCCCCATTCCCCTCTGGTAACCCACCAATCTGTTCACTGTACCTATTTGCTTGTTTCTGTTTTGTTTGTTTATTTATTGGGATTTTTTATATTCCACATATGTGTAAATCATATGATATTTTTCTTTTTCCATATGATTTATTTCACTTAGCATAAAATCTGCTTTGTTTTTTAAAGACTTTATTCTCAGATTTCAGAAGCCCTCAGAAGGTTCAAGCTTACATCATCCTGACTGCTAACTACTAGTGGAGATAAAAATGCTCTCTTCCTACTAGTTCCAGAAAAGTTTTATTGGGTGTGGTTAAGTCACATGACTAACCCTGAACCAATCATTTGCGCCAGAAGATGCAATAGTCTATTTGTCCATCCATAAACCCAGAGATAGAGTCAGATCCTTATTAACAACATGCAGTAATCATGAAGAAGATGTGATCCCCTAAGAAAATCAAGGTGCTGTTACCAAAGAGAAAGTGAATAACTTCAAGTTAAGCAAAAACATCAGCTATTCACTAATCCTGCCAAAATAATACTTTGATAATACGTTTCCAAACTTCTGAAGAAAAGTTATAACTCCCTCAAAATTTAAAGGCTAGATACTGCCATGTTAGACTACATGCCCTAATAATAAGCAAACTTTTTTTTTTTTTTTTTTTTTTTTTGGTGGTACGCGGGCCTCTCACTGTTGTGGCCTCTCCCGTTGCGGAGCACAGGCTCCACACGCGCAGGCTCAGCGGCCATGGCTCACAGGCCCAGCCGCTCCGCGGCATGTGGGATCTTCCCGGACCGGGGCATGAACCCGTGTCCCCTGCATCGGCAGGCGGACTCTCAACCACTGCGCCACCAGGGAAGCCCTAAGCAAACTTTTACGATGCCTACCATGTAGTCACAAAGAATCTTAGGAAACTAAACAAATAGTTCGATATTCCCTGCTTTTTTAATCAGCTGTTTAGACATCTCAAAATTCAACTTTTCTTCACTAATAGCCAAACATGTCAATTAAACTTCCCCTCCCCAAATTTTGAAATACAAAGACAACCCAGCTACCAAAAACATTGTCGTCTATGAGCTAAATTTTAATTTACTCCTACCAAAAATGAGAGAATAAAGAAGAGAGGAATATTCAGCCATCTGCCAGCTCTGCTCCTAAGTCATACTCTGCTTAAGGTGAACAAAGAGACTCCAATTAGAGACCTGGTACTTTTTGAAACCTGTACGTTCTCTGTGTTTGGAAAGTTAAAAAAAGAAAAGAAAAAGAAAAGTGTTAGAGTTATGATGCTCTTTGAGAATGGAGCAAGAATACTCTTTTTTAAAAAAACTATGTTCATAACTGAAATTTAGTCCAAAGAATTTATTGGTATATTAACTCTTGAAAAAGAAGTCAGGTTTATCTTTCAAGTAATACCATTATTTCTTCTATGTTTTCTATAGACTGCTTCAAGCTCTTGCATATTCCTAAAGATAGCTGGCTTTGGATCATTAATCAAAATTTCAAAATCTTTTGAAAGGGTCCAGTAGGGTTTATTTTCTTCAAAATATACTCGATCTATTGACCATAGTGTCTTCACAATATCAAGGCAAGAACATTTTAAAATACAAATGTTTCATGTAGAAAGAATATCTAATATAAACAGAGCCTACTGATCTTCCTGTGGATAACATAAACTGATGGAGACGCTGAAAGTCTGGACACTGAAATGCTCTGTTGCTCCTAAAGCTAATATTGAGCTAATTCCATTCAGTGCAAGCTGTTTAAATGACTACTTCCTAGACCCTGCTCACTCATTTCCTCGGTAGTCACTAGAAATTTGGCTTCGATTACTACCAATCTACTAATCTGCAGAGAAAAGACAAAAAGGTCCTTTTCTCATTCCTCATTCTTCTTGATACTTTGCAATATTCTATTTTTTTACTACATTTTTATTCTGATAGTTCTCCTTTCTTTTATGCAAATACTCAATCCTAGTTTCCTCCTACATTTAGAATAGCTTCTCCATATGTACTTCTTTTTCCCTTTCCCTAAATGTGAATAAGCTTAAAGTTTATATCTTTCTAACATGTATTCTTCTATTCAATAGTACTTTTTAAAATGTTCAAGTCATAAATGGGATCTAATATTTGAACAGGGGGGATGAAAATGTGGAATAAATATAGTTGATGATTAACTCGTAACTGATAAAAACATAGTAATTGATTAACAATTATTTTATAATTATTATTCTAAAAAAATAATAAACAGAAACCTCAATTAAATCGAGCTGGGAGACCAGAAAGGGAGCTCTCACACCTTGTGACAACAGCAGAGCTCAACAATAAGACGAAAGACTCTTCTTCTCTCCTGGCAAGAACTCAGCCAAAGAAAAGCCAAAGGACTCTTTGTTTACTGTAGCCCTCCCAGCTTCCTTTTCCCTCTATAAAAGAATTCTCCTCCCCTTGCTGTGCAGGGACTTGCCTGAAACTCACCATGGTTGAAGACCCCAAATTGCAATTCTCTGCTGATCCTGAATAAATTCACCTTTTCTGAAGAAATATCTGGCAGTCTATTTGTTTCAGGTCAATATTTTGGTGGCCTGTACAGGGACTAAAGAAGACTCCCAGTGGCTCAGGGGTTAGTGAGAAAATAGGTGCAATACCCACAATTGAGCCCACTGTCCCTCACTGCTTTTCTTATTGACCCTGGAGTTTGAAGGCACAACTTTCTCTGAATGCAAGCTCGCACCCTCTTTCCATTTGAAGCTCTCCAGGCTTTATGCAGGATATATTTATGCAAGTACCCTTTTGACACTTTGGTTTGATTTTGAGATCAGACTGTTTCATTGAAACTGGCTAGCCTTCAGTCTATTTCCTTTGGAACAGGGGCTGCCTCTTCTGAAGCTGGCTAAGTCTTTCACCCATTCCTTTGGGAACAGAGGCTGCTCCTCTGAAACAGTACTGGGTTTTTCAGTCTTTAGCCTATTCCTCTGGAAGTGCTATCTTCTGGAGAATGGCTTTAAAAAAACACAAAAAAAGCCTTTGTTCTGGCTCCTCCTGGACCAAGCTGCCTCCTTAAGACTTGCTGGGATTGGCTTACAAGTTGTTTGAATTAAGTCTTTAGTGCTGTAAGCTGTTTGAAAATTGTTCTTTGCTCTAGAGGAAAAACTAGGAAATGGAACCCTAGTTATCTAAGTATTATGAGGATGTCCCCCTTACTTACTCCAGAAAATTTTATGTTTAAATAACATAGTCCTTCCTATGCACATTTCTAACTAAATGGACTGAACTGACCAAAGGCAATTAAGAATATCAATGGCCATTATGGGTTACTTCTGAAGTCTCCAAATTTAATTTCCTTAAAAATGAACTGGACTGCAATAGCTCAAAAATTTCCAGAACTGAATGGAATGCTTACTTCGATTGGTATTTTGAGGTTCCCCAACATTATCAAGAGTCTAAAATTGCCTCTCTGAAAAATAGATTTTAACTAAGTCAAACAAGTGATCAAAGAAAGATAAAGTGGCTCCTGAAGCCTCAGGTTCTTCTTCTTTGGCTTCTTTGTCTCAGACTCCACCTCTGGCACCATTTTGTCTCTTCCCCGGGCTCCTCAAGGCCAGACTCTACTTCTGACACCATCTTTTTCCTTCCTTTCTATGCCACCTACACCTCCACTGTTCTCTCAAATGCCCCATACTAAGTCTGTCGCCAAACTTCTCCTTTTCCTCTGAACTTGTCAAAAACAGTCCCTTTAAAATTAAGCCTTCTGAGGATCCAGAGGCTCAGCTCTCAATTTTTTATACTCCCTGGACTAAAACTGAACTACAAGCCATAGACAAAGATTATCCTAAAGTAACCAAAGATCCTCACAGATTTGTTGACAAATTTAATACAGTCATTCAAACTTATCAACCTCGTTTCTCTGACTTACACCAACTAGTTCATATGCTTGTCAGTCAAGGCCAGACCCGACACTAGATGAAAACCACTAATTGGGAAAGTCCTAAAAGGTCTCTAGAATTACAACCAGCAGACCAGCCCATGATCAGGCTTGGGCAACCACCAGGTCATTTTCTGGCAACACTGATTCTGGATCACTGATCATTTGCCCTACTGAATCAGCTACCACTTTTCTTATGGGCAAAATCTCCAACTGATGTTGGCAAAATTCACAGTGCACCTCCTATCAAAATTCAAATAAACCCCTCAAAACCTCCTCCCAGAATTAATCAATAAATACCTTGTAAGTAAAGAAGGCCTTCAAGGCATAAAGTCCATAATTGAAGATGACAAGAAGCAAGGCTTCATTATCCCTTGTATGAGCCCCTGCGACACTCCCATTTTACCAGTGAGAAACTTTAGGACCAAGGGTAGATAGAGGTTTGTCTAGGACCTCTGAGCAATAAACAACATTGTTATCCCTCAACACCATTATTTCTAACCCTCATATGCTACTAACATTCATTCTCACTGGAAGCAAATTCTTTACTAGAATTGATTTATGCACTGCATTCTTTAGTATTCCAGTTGAGGAAGCTAGCCAATACCTTTTTGCCTTCATTTGAGAAGTAAAACCATTTACCTAGACAGTAATGCCTCAGAGTTAAACTGAGAGTCCTTATTTCTTGCAAATCATGAAAGCTGATCTGGATGACATAAAGTTCCCTAGGGGTTCTACTCTGTTGCAATATGTGGATGATTTGCTTCTTTGTTCTCCCTCTCAAACCTCCTAACAGGAAGATAGCATCCACTTGCTAAAGCTTTTAGCCTTAAAAGGACATAAGGTATCCAAAGAAAAATTGCAGTTTGGCAAAACCCAGGTTGAAAATTTAGGGCATCTGATATCAGAAAAAGGGCTACACCTAGATTCAGACAGACTTCATGGTGTTCTAAGTTTCCCAAAACCCAAAAGTAAGTGCCAACTGAAAGGTATTTCTCTGCTGAACTTGGCTTGTAAAATTCTCTCTTATTGCCAAACCTCTATGTTTTACTCAACAATACCAACCCTAATCCAATTTTATGGGCAGAACCTGACAACATAGCCTTCAAGGTCTTAAAGAAGAGCTTGATGAACCCACTGCCCTTGGGCATCCCAACTGTCAGATTTTCTTTTTCCTTTACATATATAAAAAGGAAGAGAATGGACTTGGGGTACTCACCCAAAAACATGGAGACCACCACCGACCCATAGGTTATTATAGCCAGCACCTGAACTCTTGGCGTGGGGATAACTCCCTCGCCTTAGAGCCACTATGACCACTGCCCTTTCGGTTAAGGCCATGGAGAAAATCATTGTGGGAATGCCTTTAACCATTTTTGTACCTCATGCAGTAGAAGCTCTCTGAAATTCTCATCACACTCAACATTTCTCAGCCATCCACCTCACCTCCTATGGAATCCTTTTGTTAAGTGCTCCTCACATAGTTCTTTTGCACTGTAATAACCTTGACCCAGCTACTCTTCTTCCCTCCAACCGATTAAAGTCCTTCATGACTGCTTAACGCTGATGCACCACCTCCTGACTCCTCTCAATGATCTATAGGAAATTCCATTGGGTAATATTGATTTCTCATGGTTCACTGATGGTTTTTATTTAAAAGGTGACAATGGTAAGTATTGTGCTAAGTATGCTATTACAACTCCTTCTGGTGTTGTTGAGGCAGTAGCATTACCTATGGCTACTTCAGCCCAGCAGGCTGGATTATTCACTCTTACAGGGGCTTGTACCTTAGCCAAGGACAAAACTGCCAATATTTATAATGATAGCAGATATACTTTTGGAGTAGCTCATGATTTTGGAATGTTGTGGAAACAATATGGCTTCCTTACTTCCAGTGGAAATAAAATTTAAAATGGCCCCTATGTTCAGGAATTATTAAATGCAATACTTTTACCTGCAACTCTAGCTATAATTAAGATTGGTGCATTCTAAACTTGACTCTTTGGAAGCTAAGGGAAATCACCTTGCTGATACTTCTGCAAGGAATGCTATTCTTAAAGGGACAAAAAACAGTCAAACCTATCTCATGGTTCAAAGGGATATTTCCCCAAATTACAATGGAGGAAAACTGGATAAAGAGGATCCACAACTGGCCTCAGAAAAACAGGATTAGAAATTCAATAATTGTTGGTTTGATAAAAAGAGAAAGCTCTGGTTTGGACCAAATCAAGCCAGTTTTACCAAAGACTCTAAAATTCCCACTCTTCACCACTGAACATGTATTAAACCACTGGTCTACTCAACAAAATGAGAGCCTTCATGAATCAATATTGGTGGGAAAACATTAATAAGGCCGCAAAAAGCACCTATCTCACTTGTCCCACTTGTCCAAAGTACAAACCAGGGAAGCCTGTTTGTACTGCTCTTGGACATTTTAAACTGCTTAATGGACCACTCAAGGTCTGGCAGATGAATTTCATACAGCTTCTTCCATGTAATGGATGTAAATATGTTTTAGTCATGGTCTGTTTTCACACTGGACTGAAGCCTTCCCTTACAGATAGGCTACTGCCTCTTCTACGGCTAAAGTCTTTTGGAAAAGAGTATCCCTACCTGGGGAACTCCTCTCAAACTTCATAGTGATCAAAGAATCCATTTTACTAGCCATGTGCTTTGACAAGTTTGTGGTGCTTGGCCAGTTTCACTGTGCCTACCACACTCAATCCTCTGGTTTAGTCAAACACACTAATGCGTTATTAAGACTGAACTGGCAAAATTTGTAGAGGCCATCCAAATACCTGGGCCAAAAGTATTGTCACTGATCCTTCTAAATCTCAGATCCACCCTTTTGGAACTAATAAACTCTCACCCCTGAAGATAGTCACCGGACGCCCAATGCACTTAGCTCTTGTTTCATTTGACCCACTACTAATAAAAGGGAAAATACTTCAATGTTGCAAAGGCCTAATTGCTTCTATTAAAAATAACCATGTTTTGGTAGAGGAATCTTTTCACAGTATGCCCTCAAAAGACGAAGACCTTAAGCATCACACCCTGCAACCTGGAGATGCTGACAACCGGAAAAGATAGCTCTGGAAGGACTGTTCAATCTCACTGGAAAGGCCCCTATCAAGTACTGCTAACCAACCCTGTGTAGCCAAATTCCAAGGAACAGACTCTTGGATTCACATGACACACCTAAAGAAAGTACCAAACCCTGACTGGACCGGCACATCATCTGGTGACCTGAAAGTAATGATCTCCCAGAATTGAAGCAAACAACCTCCGATGATATTGCTTTCCCAAGATATCCAAACTAGACCTGTTAAAAAGTTTGTTGCCAAACTTTTGATAGTGACATAACACTTCAGATTACCTCCAATGTTTATGATCTTGATAACATATGGACTTCAGATAAAAAGTGCCTGAGAGTTCTCCCTCCTACCCCTCTTTGTTACTCAAATGTGACCTTAATAGGTTTCCAGTCTATGCACTTTCCCTCCAATGTGAGGCAATCCATCCAGGAAAGGCTTTTCCTGACATTGAAGGAAAAAGGCCACTGAATTAGAAAACCTGACTCTTGATCAGCAATGTTTTCAGAGAAAGATCGTGATCAAAAGGGAAAAATGTAAAAAATTAATACAGAGAAATCTCAATTAAATAGAGTTAGGAGAGCAGAAAGGGGCAGTTCTCATGCCCTGGAACAGTAGCACAGCCCAAGAGGAAGAAGAAAGATGCCTCTTCTTTCTTGGCAAGGACTCAGCTAATGAAAAGCCATGGACTCTTTGTTTACTGTAGCCCTCCCGACTTCCCTTTCCTCTCCATAAAAGCATTCCCCTTCCCTTGCCCCACAGGGACTGGCACAGTTGGCTTGCCACAGTTGCAGACCCCAAATTGCAATCCTCTGCTGATCCCAAATAAACCCATCTTTGCTGGAAAAAAATATCTGGCAATATATTCGTTTCAGGTCAATACTAGTTAACTATGTGAGAGTTCAATATAGGCCTTAGCATCATCCATCCCTTCCAATTGAGTTTACAAGGTCTAGAAATAGCTGAGAGACATTTCCCCAGCTAGACAATAAGCTCTTAAAAAGTAAAAAGTAGTTCCTGGTTTTTGTATTTGCAGCACCTAAGCAGTGTCTAGCCCAGAGGAGATAATAAAAAGCTTTTTAAAAATAGCAAGTAAACCAAATGTCTAAGGCATATGGCATATGCAGGAGAATAATAAAAGTACTAAAAATATATGTGGGGGAATATTGATCTACATGTTAAGAATTTTGGACTTGTTTTGCACATAATAGAGAGCTTTGAGGGGTTTTGTACAGAACACAACATAAATGATTTAATACATATGAAAGCACTTAGAACTATATCTGCCATATAGTAAGCCCTCAATAACTGTTAATCAGCACCATGTTTATCAGAGCCATGTTCACTGTTCTTTTCTTAAGAATTTCTACTTCCATGTTATACTGATTTATTTATTTTCATATTCACATGTCCAAAATATTGAGTTTGCTTTTAGTATTTTCAAGGCATTTTCTTTGCAAAAACAGATTGCAAGAAAGTTGCTCCCACTTTTAGTCTCCTACTCTAAAATAAGTCTAGTTCCAAAGTCAATTGTCTGCTTTAATCTCCAGAACTCACTGCAAGCTAAAAATAGCTCAACTCCAGTCTATCACCAAACATGAAAAGTTTCAGCTTGAAAGGCGCTCCAACATCTGCCTCTGCACCACAGACCACAAAGCCTGAGTGAGCCGTGTGGCTACATACTTGAATGAAAGGGGTGAGTCTGAGCATGTCTGCTGTGTGATCTTTTGCAAAAATGAAGAGACTGTCACAGAGGAGACCCAGCTCAGGGAACTGAATAAATGAGCAGGCAGCTCTATGCAGACCACAAAAAATGAGGCTCCCTAAGGCCTGCCAAATATCTCCTTTGAATTAGTATATCTTTGCATATATTGACATACAGAAAAATGCACTACCAGGCTACCAAAGGGTGTACCTCCACAGCCTCAGGTATGTCATTTTCCTCTGTGGCTGCCGAGGCAACCAAGGCATGCATGATGCATGAACAGTGACCTAAGAGACCAGAATTCTCCTTTTTCTATGACTGAGTACCTATGGTGCTCTAGGCAAGTCATTCCTTCTTTGCAGGCCTTAAAATGAATGAAGGAATGACAGAAAACGTCTAAAATTTCTTATGTTTCTAAAATTCCAATTTCTTTTTCTTTTTTTTATTAAAGTATAGTTGATTTACACTATTGTGTTAGTTTCAGGTGTACAGCAAAGTGATTCAGATATACATGCATATATATCTTTTCTCCAGATTCTTTTCCCTTACAGGTTATTACAAAATATTGAGTAGAGTTTCCCATGCTATACAGTAGGCCTTTGTTGGTTATCTATTTTATATATAGTAGTGTGTTTATATTAATCCCAAATCCTAATTTATCCTTTCCCCTTTCCCCTTTGGTAAACCTAAATTTGTTTTCTATGTCTGTGGATCTATTTCATATATTCATTTGTATCATTTTTTTTTAGATTCTTAACCATATCTTTTCCATAGGTAGCATGCTGTTCTGTGTTAAGGACTGACAAATTATAGTTCAGAGGCAAAATGCTTCCACCACCTGTTTCTGTAAATAAAGTTTTATTGAAACATAGCTATAACCATTCCTATATATTTTGTCTATGGCTGCCATCCCCCAATGGCATAGTCCAGTGGTTGTGACAAAGGCCAACCTTGGGAAAGTTGAAAGTACTTACTAACTGGCCCTTTACAAGAAAAGGTTTGCTATTTCCTGATCTAAATGAAACTAAACAGAAATTTTTATTTTCTCCTCTATTTCTTATGCTAATAGTGTCTCCAAATATGAGTAAATTGAGTTATGGCTCAATTTAATAAGTTATGGCTGAGGTACTGTTCACAATTATTTGTTCTACACTTAAACAATAAGTAACAGAGCTGTTGGGGTCCAGGGCTGGCTGCCTCAAAATATGCCTCAATGGCATATTTATTATTTTGAGTTAAAGCTACTTAAGAAATGGTCAAAGCAAGAGGAACACTTTGACCCTCCTCTCTGTCCCCCTGAGAGCAGGAAACAAATCTCCCATGTGAAGAGTGCAATGCCTGCATCCAAAGGTGGGACACCCTTACCACCAGAGATAGGGAATTCAGGACTGATAAGCCTATATAAACAAACCTTGTTACTTTGCTACTAATTTACTACCCAAGCCCAAATTCTGGTTAAATTCCTTACTAATTAAGCACCCAAACCTAAGTTTGTCTTGTCAATTCCTCTTGAATTAGTTTCTTTGTCTATAAAAGTATAAAACCTGCCTGCTCTGGTCACTTCTTAGGTCCTGTTTCTATGAGATCTCTGTGCACAAGAATTAAATTTTTTTCCTCCAGTTAATTTGTATTGTGTCAATTTTCTTATGAGTCCGTCACAAGAACTCAAGAGGACTAGAGGGAGAAATTTCCTCCTCCCCAAAAGAGCAAACAAATGACAAGTTTGTGGCAAATCATTCTGATATTCAAACCAACAGAAAGTACCATGTGAGATGCTATTGTCACACCCAGACCAGTTCTCAGGACTTGTGTGGGCATAGTTTGAATTGAAATACCAAACTGTCATTGTATTCAAATAATTTTATTGTACAACTCACTTGAAATAGGTCACTATTTGCTTTATGGGTCATTCTGATAGGTTTTACAAAATGAGAAATGATTCAGCATCAAAATCTCCCCATTCTCACTTGAATGACTTCTTAATAGCTGAAGGTGGTAGTTGTATAAGCTCCGTACTGAGTCCTAATTTAATTGTATCAAAAGGGGCAAGGCTAAGTTATGCAATGAGTAGGAAATGACTTAAAGAATGTTAGCTAGGCAATAGATATAACACAATTAGAGGCTGATTCATATCTGACTTGACAATTGACTTTAAGTATATCTCTTCTTAGAACATTAAGTAGAAAATAAAAGTAGCTATTCAAATTATTTGCAGTTTTAAAATGGTGCATAGCTGAAATGTACAATGTACATCTTTGGTTCTTTACAGAATAATCCTCAATCTGAGACTGAAAGCATCTCAAGTGGCAAAAGCTTCCTGCTTCATGCTACCCTTGTGGAAGTTGTTCCTTGTTGTCTTCACTTTGATCTCCATCCCTTTTGTACTGGGTGGGCCAAAAGGTTTGTTCGCTTTTTTTTCATAAGATGGCTCTGGTAGCCATCTTACAGACACTTTCCACAATTTTGTTAGATTGTATGTGACAGCTGTCATATCAGCGTGCATTTAAAAAAGACTTACCAAAATTGGTGAATTTTTTTTTTCTTTTTTTTGCGGTACGTGGGCCTCTCACTGTTGTGGCCTCTCCCGTTGCGGAGCACAGGCTCCGGACGCGCAGGCTCAGTGGCCATGGCTCACGGGCCCAGCCGCTCCACGGCATGTGGGATCTTCCCGGACTGGGGCACGAACCTGCATCCGTGCATTGGCAGGCGGACTCTCAACCACTGCGCCACCAGGGAAGCCCCAAAATTGGTGAATTTTTGTGTAGCTATTTTAACACTGAAGATGGAAGACAAAAAGCAATATTTTCAGCATATTCTGCTTTATTATTTCAAGAAAGGCAAAAACGCAACTGAAACGCACAAAAAGACTTGTGCAATATATGGGGAAGGTGCTATGACTCACACAACATGTCAAAAGTGGCTTGCAAAGTTTCATTCTGGCGATTTCTCGCTGGACAATGCTCCATGGTCCAGTAGACCAGGTGAAGTTGATAGAGATCAAATCGAAACAATAATTGAGAACAATCAACGTTATACCACGGGGAGATAGCTGACATACTCAAAACATCCCAATCAAGTGCTGAAAATCATTTGCACCAGCTTGGTTATGCGAATCGCTTTGATATTTGGGTTCCACATAAGTTAAGCAAAAAAAACCCTTCTTGACCATATTTCCTCATGTGATTCTCTATTGAAATGTAATGAAAACAGTCCATTTCTAAAACAAATAGTGACAGGAGATGAAAAGTGGATACTGTACAATAATGTGGAATGGAAGAGATGGTGGGGCAAGTGAAATGAACCACCACCAACCACACCAAAGGCCGGTCTTCATCCAAAGAAGGTGATGTTGTGTATATGGTGGGATTGGAAGGGAGTCCTCTAGTATGAGCTCCTTCTAGAAAACCAAACAACTAATTCCAACAAGTACTGCTCCCAATTAGACCAACTGAAAGCGGCACTTGACGAAAGTTGTACAGAATTAGTCAACAGAAAATACATAATCTTCCATCAGGATAACACAAGACTGCATGTTTCTTTGATGACCAGGCAAAAACTGTTACAGCTGGGCTGGGAAGTTCTGATTCATCCACTGTATTCACCAGACACTGTGCCTTCAGATTTCCATCTATTTCGGTCTTTACAAAATTCTCTTAATGGAAAAAATTTCAATTCCCTGGAAGACTGTAAAAGGCACCTGGAACAAACAGTTTCTTCCTCAAGAAGATAAAAAGTTTTGGGAAGATGGTATTATGAAGTTGCCTGAAAAATGGCAGAAAGTAGTGGAACAGAAGGGTGAATACATTGTTCAATAAAGTTCCTGGTGAAAATGAAAAATGTGTCTTTTATTTTTACTTAAAAAACCGAAGGCACTTTTTGGCCCACCCAACACATTAAGTGACAATCCCTATTCTTTTTCACTCATTAAAATGTATTGCCTTGTTTTCCAAAAAGTCTTGAGCTGAGCATCAATTTGGAGCTTCTCAGACCTGTATTTGATTTCCAGCATTGTGACTTTGGGGAAGTTATTTAACTTCACCAAGCAAGCCAAGGATTCTACAATTCAAATTTGAAAAATAATAGTTGCTATTTCGTAGGTTGTTGGGAGAATTCTATTTGGCAAATGTATATCCCTGGTATACAGCACATCCTTACAAACATCATTAGTCAACTCATTTTCCACAGAGAAGTAATGAGACGCTCCTTCTCCTCTCCTGCATCCACTGGTTTTCCACAACTGTAGCATTTTACCAATCATTCACTTCTTAGAGTTCAGTCACTTGTATTTCATCTCCCAAGTACTTAGCTGGTACCTGCCAATCAAATCCTATTTTGTTGAATTTTGTTCCTCTTGGGTAAAATTTATAAGACATCATGCGTCCCTTTCAGAAAATAGAAATAAGACTCATTCTCAAAGATGCTGTACTGGAGGTACTGCTGAAGAGATCCCAAATAGTTAAAACACTGTGAGACCAGCAGTCCATGAAAGGCTTGTGGATCTCTGTTATTTCATCATTCTTGACAGTAAACTAAGGAGTGGTTAATTCTTTTCTACTTTCCTGAATACATCAAGCATAAATCCACAGAATATATTAACCAAAGTCAATAAGCAGAGATGAATAAAACACTTAAAAGCCTTAACATCTAGACAGGAAGGCCACTCTGATGATATGCACTTAATCATGTGTATTATTTTAAAGGTCAGCATTACAGTTCAATTAGTAATTTTATTTATTAGATGCATTTTCCCTGGGAGAATTATTCATCACAGCTTTTAAAACATGTTCAAATCCCAGTTAAATATATCTCTTGGAAGGAACTCCCACCAGATCTCTTGGTCTGACTTCAGACTTCTCATTGAAATTGACACTTGATACCATTAAATCCTCTTTTCTCTCAATCCTCTCTAACTCTCTGCATAGACATATTGGACAGATAGATTCTTTGCATAAACAGATAGGTAAGACCAAAGGGACTGTATTTAAATAATACAAGGTAAGTAATCCATGCCCTTTGGTTTGTTCTGCTCCAAAACAATAACTTTTGACTCTCCAGAAGTTAGTTCCAGATGAGTTTAAGGTAGTATTGAAGAACTTACTTTAAAATGTCTCTTTCTAGAGAAAATAATGTTAACACTATATAAGCATATGAGATTTAGTGTACTACTATTATTGTAATATCTTGTAACTTCAATAGAAGAACATGTAATAAATGAGAGTTATGGAAGAGGTATCTTAAGAAATAGTAGTGGAACGTTAAGATTTAAGGAATTAAGTAAACCAAATAAAGCGGAAAAGAGATGATAGAGGATAGGTGATAGAATTTGTCATCATTTTCTCCTTACATATATAAACAAACAAAAGAAACAGAGCGCATTAAGTAGGAAAGTGTGTTTCTCTCAAATTCCATGTACAGAGGAATCAAGATCTAAAACTCTATTTTGTATTTATAAAATATCCAGTAAAGTGAAAAACTAATGCTAAAGTAATAAATTCTTTTCACTATTCAATAGTCTCCTGCCATATGTAAATGCTGAAGCAATACAAGGTATTTCTTTTCATAGCAAGAGAAAGTGGTTGTCTAATATAGTTTAAGAACTGTACTTCAGTCACTTGCATGATTAACTGTTGGTCTTAGGGAGGTTAGAACCATGAAATAAGTAAGAGCTCTTCCACGAGCCATTGTCCTTAGAAGGTTCTACAACATGATTGCAACCTGATGCATGAAAGGCCATGCCCATATTTTTTATCTGGAGTTAAATTTAATCTGGAGTTAAATTTAGAAACCTATAAAGATTTCTGTTGATTCAAAATTGATATGTTCTCCTGTGAAGAACAACTGGGAAACTGGGAATTGCACCACAGGCAATTGATAAGAAGCTCTTGCTTCTATTTTTTTTAAGGAAATAAAACTTTGTTTCAATTTTAAATATTATGTCAATAAAAGAAAACTAACATGTTTGAAACTTGGTTTGCCTGGACTAATATTCCTTTGATGATGCAGACAACATTATAAAATGAAAGTGTATTATGAGCATGTGAAATACATGTGTGCGGGGAGGTAACAGTCTATGGTACAGAATACCTTCTTAATCAGAGAGATGAAAGTGTTCAAAGAGTAAGATAGCTTAGCAACATCTGAAAATATTTTATTTTGTGAATTTTCAAAGACAAACCAACCCAACATTCAGACCTATTTTTAAAACGATGTCCATGTCCATGCATGCCCCTTGGAATTGTTATTCCTTTCTAATGTCTTTTTTGTTTCTTTTTTGAACAAATTATCATATTTTGCGTAACAATTTTTGAGTAACCATTTTCATCAGTCCAGTTATCTGATTGGTTGGCAGTGATTTTCCTTGGCTAATTGGAAAGATTAACGGTGCCATACTGAAAGAATTGGTGATAATGAAACCAAACTACCAGCCTAATGACACAATTTAGATCTCATTAGCAGACTGTAGAGCTCAATGTATTAGGGCTGTTACAAGGAGATGAAGGGCCAGAATCTTATTTGAGACCTCCTCTTTGAAGCTTAAGCTTGCTATATAGTCCAAATAGAGATGTTAGAAGTGCTCTGACATTACTGAGTTGTAAGGCAGGAAATAAATTAAACAGGATACTAGCTAATTAATCATCAGCTAATATTATTAGAAACATGACAGGCACTTCCTCCTTGCAGCATTTAAACCTTGTATTCACATTCTACTATAGGCACCACTTTTTAAATCGTATTCTCATTTAACAATACCTACCTCTCCTCCTGGCCACCAACAGGCAATGAGTTCCTTGTGAGTGAGTAGTAACTTTATTTCACTAGTCTTTGTGTCTACTCCAAAAGTGTAGGCATTCATTAAAAGTTAATTGAAGGAATGACTGAATGAATAATTGAAACATGCTAACGCACAAAAAGTACAATGGAGAAAAAAATAAGAACTAGGATGGATGACCAAGGTTAAATAGGTACACAAATTAAAGAGACATTTCCAAATTGTGTCCGTGAAGAGAGGTCCTTGGAAGAGATGGATGGTCTTTGAGCCAAGCAGCCTTGAGATTGGTTGCCACCTGGTGGCCTTAGGGAGTAACTCAAGCTTCTAAGTCCACCTCGGTTATCCAGTAAACTGTTGAAAATTACTGAATCCAGACGCAGGCGTAGAGAATGGACTTGAGGACACAGGGAGGGGTAAGGGTAAGCTGGGACGAAGTGAGAAAGTAGCATGAACCTACATACACTACCAAATGTAAAATAGATAGCTAGTGGGAAGCAGCCATGTAGCACAGGGAGATCAGCCTAGTGCTTTGTGACCACCTAGAGGGGTGGGATAGGGAGGTTGGGAAGGAGATGCAAGAGGGAGAAGATATGGGAATATATGTTTATGTATAGCTGATTCACTGTTATACAGCAGAAACTAACACAGCATTATAAAGCAATTATACTCCAATAAAGATGTTAAAAAAAATTACTGGATCCAGAATTGCAATAGCTCAGACATATTGGAAGTTTGTTTCCTGCTTACATGAACATTCCTATCAGGGATGCAACTTGTGGTTCCCCTATCCCCTTGAATATTGCTATCAGGGTGGTGGAGGCTGCCTTATCATATCCAGGGTCAATTAGAGGAAGAGAAAAAGCATGTGCAGGAGGCACACCCATTCTCTGAAAAGCTCCAGGTCGCAGTGGTACACACTGCCCCTCTTACAAGACACTAAGGAGAATTATCTAAACAGCCACCCCTCAATGCAAGAGAGTCAAAGAAATGTTGTCTAGCCATGGGCAAGTAGAATCTTATTTTTACGTAAGGAGAGAAAGGATATGGAGGGTGGTTAGAAGTCTTTGCCATACTTACCTTCTTCATTTGTAAAAATAAGAATTACATAATTAATATTATTATTTATTATTAATATTAATTACAGAATTATTAGTAATTCTCTAGAATTAAATGATAAAAATCAACAAATATATTAGTTATCAAGGATAACAGAAAATTTTAAATGTAAAAATTTAGCTAGCATATCTAGGAGAACCCTTGATCCTAGAAGATATTTATAAGAGTTTCCATTCATCTAAGTAGGGTGGCCTGTATTATATTTTATTCTATCTTCTGGGGTAGAATTCTAGAGTTCTAGATGATTCATAGAGAAACTTTATGTACTCAATTACCAAATCTCATTGTGCACCCACTCTGTGCCAGGCACTGTGCTATAGTTACACAACACAGCAATGAACAAAATAGAAATCCTGCCTTCAAACAGATATTAAACAGGTTGATGGGGGAAATTTTAGAGCA
The DNA here is from genome assembly GCF_039906515.1 of Pseudorca crassidens. NCBI lineage: Eukaryota > Metazoa > Chordata > Mammalia > Artiodactyla > Delphinidae > Pseudorca > Pseudorca crassidens. The sequence goes on along the minus strand of NC_090297.1, from coordinate 89,456,860 downwards.
TAGTTATTTATGATCTTTTGCCATTTCATCTTTTGAAGGGAATCAATTATTTTTTTACACTCAGCTATGAGGATAGGATATAAGCAAACCAAAATGTCTGTATTTTATTTGAGTTACACATAATTTCTCCAATAACTGAAAACGATTGTGATACAGGCTATTAAAAAAGAAAAACACAGTATGCTGTGAGAGCAATTAACAGTGGAATCTGACCTTATGTAGGGGTAATCAAGGAATGCCCCTTTTACAAAGTGACATGTAAAGTGCAGCCTGAAGAACAAGCAGGTGTTCTCCAAATGACAGGGTGGGAGTGACAGAGCATTCCAACCAGAAGACTTCATGCACAGGTTCCCAACACTGTAAGAAGCATGGGCACTGGCTAAAGTGAAATAATAAGGCTAGTATGACTAGAAGGTATAAAATAAGAGAAGAATAGTATGATATGAGATAAGGTAAACCAGATAACAGAGAGATTCAAAGTGTATGTCAAGCCTTTTTAACTGTATTTGAAGAACAGCTGGAATCCACAAACTATTTTAAGCAAAGATGTAGCTAGCATGATCTAATTTCCAGCATAAAAGATTAATCTAACTGTTAGAGAATTAATTAAAAGGAATAAAACATAGATTCAGTGGGACCAGTTCAGAGATGTTTGCTATATTATAGGCAAAAGACCATTCCGGTTTGGCCTACTGGGGTGGAAAGGAGATGGAGAGACGAAAACTGAATCAAGAAATAGGTACAAGGTAGAAGAGACACGATATGATAATTGATTGCACGCAACAACGACAGGAAGTAGGGATGAGAGAGAGAAAGATTATAGAATAATCTCAATGGTTCTAGTATGAGTAACATGGTAGGTAACTGACAGTACATCCTGATTTAGGAAACATATATAGAAAGAAAAGCCTCGGGGGAAGATGAGTGCTTACAGTAAAAGTATAACATCTCTTACAGATTCCTTCTAAAAGTTTTTTTTTCTCTCCTAGTATAATGCTATGTGCTATTCTTTTCTTTTTTTTTTGCGGTACGCGGGCCTCTCACTGTTGTGGCCTCTCCTGTTGCGGAGCACAGGCTCCGGACGCGCAGGCCCAGCGGCCATGGCTCATGGGCCTAGCCGCTCTGCAGCATGTGGGGTCTTCCCGGACCAGGGCACGAACCTGCATCCCCTGCATCGGCAGGCGGACTCTCAACCACTGCGCCACCTGGGAAGCCCGCTATGTGCTATTCTTAAGTAGTTTGAATACTTTTTAAAAATCAGATAACATGGAAACACGTTCAGAGTAATCTTACATACTATTCACCTTAGAATAATACTTGGAAAAGTATGGGAAAAGTAAATAACTCACTGACTAGCAGGAACATACTCCTGCATTTTGGAGCTCTTTTCTTCTGTACAATGACTACTTTAAAAATCACAGTAAAATTAGTTTGGATGCTACAATTTGACAACAGTATAGAATAACTTTATCAGTTAGTATCTGTAATCTTCAGCTTCCTTATCTGTAAGAGGATGGTTATAATCATTTTTACTATATGGATCTGTGATTAGAATTAAATGAGGTAATCCACATGAGTCCCAGCACATTGTAAATATTCAATAAATCAACTAATATTATTGTAATAGTAGTACTGATAAGTATTGATAGGTATTGATAAAACTTTATCAAGTAAATTAGAAATGTTATCTATTTTACAGTAAGATATTTAATTTCATCGCTTCTGATCTTCATAATGAAACTAACACATTTTGCTTAATCATAATACTTCACACCTTCACAGCAACTTATATATTTCAAAATACTTTCATGTACCTTGGTTCATTTGATCCTCACCATATCTATGTGGGATAATCATGGCAGGTATTATCATCCATATTTGTAAATAAGAAAAATAACCCTCAGAAGCAAATTTCATACATTATATAGCTAGCAAATAGAGAAGCCAGAACTACAAACCAGGTCTTCTAATTTTTTGAACAAACAGCAAAATAGAACCCTACATAGGGTCTGCTGAGGGAAGAAAGTTGCTTTGTGTGGGGAGGAAATTACTCTCTCAGACAAAAATTCCTTTCAAGGACTCATCTTTCTCTTAGTTTAATAGTATGCTTTTGCATTTCAAAAGCACAGTCTGTGGTGGAATTTGTGAAATATATTATGTTAAGTTTGGAAAGCACATGATATTCTGTTTCAGAATTTGTGATCTCATATAAATCTAAATCTTGCCAGTGAGCTGTTGACTAGAGCTTATCTGTTAAGCTTAGCTTAACAATACTTGTATAAGTAAAATTTTTGTATTTGTAGGTCATGAGAACTATATTCATCCAGTAAACACTTCCTGAGTATCTATACAGCAATAAAGGTACAATGATATTTATTATTAGGCTAAACGCTAAAGATACAAATATTAATTAGACACAGTCCATGACCTCAGAAAGTTCACAATTCAAAGGGTAAAGAGACATATAAACAGATTACTGTAGCAGAATTTCTATCATCTTTCTCTGTATTAAAATATTCTTTTATCTACCTGTCTCTCCTCCTGGACTGAGAGTTTCTTAAGTTATTATCATTTTCTAAGAGAGTTAGGTATCCAAAATGATGAGTAGGAGACATAAAGGGGCCCAGAAGGAGACTTGTATTTCAGGCAAAAGGGGTAGAGTGGTGAGGTATGAAGCTGTATGTCCTGTAGAAGGCAATGCAAGTAAGTCAGCATGGAGAGAAGGTAAGATCTTTGTTGGAGGTAGAGAGCAGAGAGGACTAGTAGGTGAGGCTGGGAGGAGTATATCCAGTTTTAAAATATTCATTCAGTATGAAAAGAGCAGAGTTTGGGAGAAAATAAGGAGTTCAAATTTAGACCCGTCATCTGTGGACCTTTCAAATGAAGATAGGTCATTGGATATACAGGACTGTAGTTTCAAAATTAAAGATTTTAAAACCATTCGTGAATCAAAGGTAATGTGATTTCTCAAGAAGAAAATGGTTACTACTAGCAATATACTACTTGTAGGAATAAAAATCTCTTTAAACACCACCAGTAGTGTTACTAGTCCTTGAAAAATTAAAATGTTGTACCAGGAAATAGAAATTTTGAAGTACTGAACTGAAAACTTAGATTCTCTCCATGTACTGGAATTAGAGGAAAAGTGGCAGGCTTCATCTGTGCTGGGATGGTTAAAGGAGAGCCTGCAGTTTAAAAGAGTCAGGCTTCATCTGAGAATGCCCATCTCAAACACAATAAGTGAAAATGAGATTCCTTATGTATTTTCCATTCAAAATTTTTAAGGAGGAAGAAAAAGGAGAAAGAAGTTGTTGAATGTGTGCTCTTCTAGATCGTTAGGGTTTCTAGAATTCTCATGTCTTTTTTTCTTCCTTTATAATAATTCTCATCAGAAATGTATCTTACCACAAATTAACATCATTCTTGAAGCTTCACTTAGAGGCATTTAGCTTGAATAGCTTTTTTCATAATTGTTCCATGGAGACAATTTCACTGATTATATTATGAGGGTTTGAAAACTATGCCAGAAGCATAGAAATAAAACAGAACCCATACTCCTTATTCTCTTATTTTCAAGCAAAGCAGTGAAATGCCATTATAAGGGTAATACAACAAGAAGCAAAAATGTTAGATTTTATAACTTGTCTAAACTTACCATGCTTAAAACTACACTTGTTTTACTGGGTCAGTCTGGGAAGTCAATAAAACATGCTACATCTGTAAGAGCATCAAACTTAAAAGCTTTTGCACAGCAAAGGAAACTATCAACAAAAAAGAAAAAGCCCCCTCTGAATGGGAGAAGATATTTGCAAATGATATATTCGATAAGGGGTGAATAGTCAAAATATACATACAACTCAATATAAAAAAAAAACCAACCTGATTTAAAAATGAGCAGAGGACCTGAATAGACATTTTTCAAAAGAAGACACACAGATGGACAAAAGACACATGAAAAGATGCTCAGTATCACAACGGGACTTCCCTAGTGGTCCAGTGGTTAACACTTTGCCTTCCAATGAGGGGGGGGTAAGGGTTCGACCCCTGATCAGGGAGCTGAGACCCCACATTCCTCGTGGTCAAAGGGCCAAAACATAAAACAGAAGCAAGATTATAACAAATTCAATAAAGACTTTAAAAAATGGTCCACATCAAAAAATTTTTTTAAAAAAATCACTAATCATCAGGGAAATGCAAATCAAAGCCATGAGATATCAGCTCACACCTGTCAGAATGCCTATTCTCAAAAAAATAACATAATAAGTACTGGTGAAGATGTGTAGAAAAGGGGCTATCGTGCACTATCAGTGGGAATGTAAATTGGTGCCAGCCACTACGGAAAACACCATGGAGAGTCCTCAAAAATTTAAAAATAGAACTACCATATGATCCAGCAATTCCACTTCTGGGTATTTACCCAAATGAAATGAAAACACTAATTTGAAAAGATATATGCACCCCTATGTGCATTGCAGTATTATTTACAACAGTCAGGATATGGAAGCAACCTCAGTGTCCAGTAACAGATGAATGGATAAAGAAGATATGTGTGTGTGTGTGTGTGTGTGTGTGTGTGTGTATACATACCTCGAGGGTATTATATTAAGTGAAATAAGTCAGACAGAGAAAAAGAAATACTGTTTGATTTCACTTATATGTGGAATCTAAAAAATAAAACAGGGCTTCCCTGGTGGCGCAGTGGTTGAGAGTCCGCCTGACGTTGCAGGGGACATGGGTTCGTGCCCCGGTCCGGGAAGATCCCACATGCCGCGGAGTGGCTAGGCCCGTGAGCCATGGCCGCTGAGCCTGCGCATCCGGAGCCTGTGCTCCGCAACGGGAGGGGCCACAACAGCGAGAGGACCTCGTACCGCAAAAAAAATAAATAAGCAAATGAACAAACATAACTAAACAGAAACAGAGTCATAGATACAGAGAAGAAACAGGTGACTGCCAGCACAGACCGGGCAGACAGTGGAGAAATATAGGTGAAGGAGGTTAAGAGCTACAAACTTTGAGTTACAAAATAAATGAGTCACAGGTGTGAAATATACAGTGTGTTGTCAATAATTATGTAATATCTTTGTATGGTGACAGTTGGTAACTAGACTTATCATGGTGAGCATTTCAAAATGTATGGAAATATCAAACCACTATGTTGTGTACCAAGAACTGACACAGTGTTGTATCAATTATACTTCAAAAACAAGCAAACAAACAAATTGATAGAAAAAGAGATCAGATTTGTGGTAACCAGAGGCAGGGGAGGAATTGGATGAAGACAGTCAAAAGGTACAAGCTTTCATTTATAAGATAAATACGAGGGGTGTAATGCACAACAGGGTTAATATATTACCACAGCCGTATGTTATACGAAAGATATTAAGAGAGTAAATCCTAAGAGGTCTAAACACAAGGAAAAAAATTTTCCATTTCTTTAGTTTTGTATCTATATGAGATGATGGATGGCAAACTTATTGTGGTAATCATTTCACGATGTAAAGTCAAATCATTATGCTGTATACCTTAAACTTATACAGTGCTGTATGTCAATTATATCTCAATAAAACTCAATGTTTTCTCAAGAAAGAAAAAATTTATCAGAAGAAAAAAATATCTATTATATTTACCCCCTCAAAAAAACAACTGAAGGTGAAATAAAGATATTTTCAAGAATAATAAAATAATCAAGAAAAACTGAGAGAATATCACCAGTAGACCTGCACAGAAAAGATTATTAAAGGGGAATTTACCAGAAAAGTATTGAAATAATCCAAGATGTAAACCTGGAGACATCAGAAGGAATAAAGAGTGACAGAACGGGTGACAATAAATATAAATTAATATTTACAATAAAAATTAGTAATTTAAGAAAGACATGCAGTTCACATGATTGAAGCCCAAGACGTCTGAATAGTTGTTGACGGCTCTCATTACAGAAATAATGGACAATTATCTACAATATTCTAACCAGCTACAAAAGTACATGCCAAAGCAGTATGAAAAACAGAAGTTTGCCAAATGAGTGTCATCTTTGCTTAGAATCTCTTGCTGCCATACCCTTCAGCTAGATAAATCCCTTAAATTGTCCCTCATGGCTTGAATCAAGCCCAAGTTCACTATAAAAGGACTTCAGATTTTGCCATTAATCTTTTTTATTAAGATCTGTTATATATCCTTCAGATAAAACCCCGTTTTGCTGGCATCAACAAAACACAAATATCCCATCATGCCTCATAAATAATGCCATTCAAGTGTGACACCTGAGCTTAGTTGTGGGAGAATGAGCCTACCAAAGCTCAGTTCTTTTACTAATTTCATTTTTAGATGTAAACAAAATCTAGATTTCAGGGAAGGTATTCAGGCCAAAATTTAAATAATTCTAGAACATGAAAGGTTTTCTTTTTATTCTCCTTTACTTTAAAGATGATTTGTAAATACAGAAAAGCGGAAGTTTAACTAAAAGGAACTCACTTTTAGGTACATAGTTATATTTTTCTATAAGAATTTAATGTTCTGTTACAAGATGCTTCTAAAAAATGATTATCACAACAGTCTGAAAAATTAACAGATTTTTATATCAATAGGTTAATATAAAATATATTCCAAATTAAAATGCTCTGCCTGAGGAACTATCTAATTAATTTAGAATATTTAGGAATACATCATCTATTGTATATCTTGCTATATATGCTTTGAAGTAAATGTATACACTATAAACATGTTTTTTATATATATATGAGAAAACAAATACATTCACACCACATATAAAAGGTAACTGGAGTAAAATATTTCATAGCGAAATAGATGTCTTATAAAATTATTAATCCAGATTCACTTAACAGATGAGAAATAAGTAATGCCAATTTTAAAAACAATGAAATATATACTTATAAGACCAATATAATTAGTGACAATTACTCCTTAAATTTCTTTCCCTCTTACATTTGAAACTATGGAGACACTAACCTATTTGCCCTCAGGCAGCATTGACCACTGTGTGAATTAAGAGAGAAGTATTGAAATAGTACCGCTCTACTGTCTAGAGAGGGAGGAAACTGTCTAATAGAATTCATCGAAATATTTAGGACTCACTGTCCTTTGGAGGAGGTTACCAGGCCTTTGGCACCTCATTTAATGTTTGCCTATTACAGTCCTTTCTCCTTCCATAGGAACACCAACATGAGCTTGCCGTCTTGCCTTGTTGATGCATGCTGCCGGTTTTCAATTCCTGTTGCACCAGATAGAGAATGGCTATTCATAATGGTGGTAATACTTGTTGATTTTTTTACAAATTAGCCCAATTCTAACTCATATACTTTCAAATATCCCTTCTTTGTACTTATGGTTACAGAATATCTTATTCATTTAAATTCATATATTGCCAAAAAGTGATTAACGATCAATGAATATGGGAAAGTAGAGTCATAAGTAATACAGTCATGTGAAAAATGGTGGTTTGTGAAAAAGATTTTGAGGAAACATAGCATTTAGAGATGAATTATTTTACAATGAGGAGAAAGTTCAAGAAGCACCTGGAATTAAGAAATTTGATGGATAAGGACTTTGAGATCCTCTTTCAAATTTTTTTTGGAAACTGTCTAAATTTTATATATTTATAATTATATATATAATATATATATACACATACATATATATATATATACGTATATAAAAATCTTCATTGCTTACCAAAATACTTTAACCTCTTTGAGTATGTCAGTAACATATTAGGTAGAGGATAATATCTTTGGGATGCACTATTCCACTTAAGAGAATAAGGTGAGGGAATGTATTTTTGATTTCAGAAACCAGGGAAGACTCCAGACTCAGAGATCATGACCCAAACAGAGATTATTCAAGAAAATTTTACTCATTCACTCCTTCTTCTATTAATCAATTTATTCATCCACGTATTCATCCAATTAACAAACTTTCATTAAGTATTATGGTCCATGAATTCTACAAAATTAGTACAATTTATAAAAAAGGCTAAAATATAATTCCAATTTTTGAGGAAGTCACAAAGAGAAGCTCTCCTTATAAACAAGTGACTATGGTACAAATTAAGTGAAATTATAAATGTAAATGCAAAGTACTATAAATTAAGATGAAAATATTTCTACAAAAGCCAGGAGGATAATAGAATGCTATTCTATCATAGACATTATTATTACTATTATCACTACAACTTACCATCATCATCATCGTTCTATGAGAATGTAAGCTTCAAGAGGAATTTTGTCTTTCTCCAGCATCTAGAACAGTACCTGGCACTTAGTAGCACTCACTAATTATTTGTTTAAATGATGAACAAATGAAATTCTAGTGCAAATTCCTTGCTTTACACATGATGAAATATAAAAATCCTAACTATGTGTACAGCTGAACTAAAACCTATGTCTCTCTGTTCACAGATTGTTCTTATTTGGAAAGTAACTTCAGTGTAAATTTACACACTGTTATTACTACTGCTGACTATTTGAGAGTATGAAAAATTTGCTAGGACAATAAATTTTAACAGAGAATGGTGCAGAAATACTTGGAGTTAACTTTTAAAGAACTGATTGGCTCAACACAAATGCAGTAAACAAAGAACGTGTTTTGAAAAAAGCTCTATACACCTCTAACTTAAAGAAAAGTAGAAAAGCAGTCTTTGTGCAATAAATCATTTAACATTTTAATATTTTTCCTCCATTCTTCTTATTTCCCACATGGTTTTATACAGAATTCTATTTAGTTCACAATAGAAAAATATATTCAATTTAACTGTATTTTATGTAATCTAAGAAAAGATGCTTCTATTCAAATTACTTTCTGCAATAGTTGGAAAGGACCATAGATCATTTGTCCCTTTTGTCACAAAGTTTTGTGATATGAATGAGTAATTATTTTTAATTTAATATCTCGAGAATACATATAAACCTGTTTATGATACACCAGTAGCTCTGATTTTTAATCCTATTAACATATTTAAAATATAATTTTACAGGTCTCAAGGGTATAAAAATAATTTATTGATTCTCTGCAGTTATATCACACTGTAAGAATGTAAAACAGTATTTTCCTCTGGCCATGCTGCATTAAAAAGTACTGAATACTAAATATGCAATGTCAAATATGTCAAAATTCTCACAAGTGAAAACTGAGTAGCAATGGATTATTGTAAAAGAGGGCATGAAAGAAAAGCATTGTTAAGTAAGATTAAATGAAATAATATATGTACAATGCTTAAAAGAGTACTGAGCACATGGTACTATACTAACATTAAACACTTTTGTTTTATTTTTATATTGATATGAATCTCAGGGATTTTGAGGACGAATTCAGATAATGCCTTTACATCATTTAGTCAGGTGTCTGGCACATATAATAAATTCTTTATAAAGGTTAGCTTTGCTACTGCCATTATTATTATTTCCAATTTAAAGACGACACAGAGGCAGAGTCTTGCTTAAAGTAGCACAAGTATTAAACTGAAGATTCAGTGCCCAAACTTGTATCACTTAACATCTAGCCCAGTCATTATTTTCCTTTTAACACTTTCTTCCCACACTTTCATTCTTTCATGTGCTTCAGACATAAATGGAGACTTGGAGGTGTCACTTACAATTCTAGAAACTGAAGAGTAGAATCTGAAAGGTGCTCATTTAATGCATTGTTACTCATTCAAAAAATAGTTTTTGCTGTCTACTTTGTGCTAGACCCTGTGCTAGGTGCAGAAGTTGTTCGGTGAATGAACAAACAAACAAGGTTCCTGTTCTTCTGGGCCTTACAAACTAGCAGAGAGAAACTGTTACTCAAGGACACAAACTGCATAAGGGTCGGTGATGATGGCTTGCAACAGCCATCAGTGCTACAACAAAGATGTACATGGTACTGTAAGAATTTTTAATAGGAACAATTGACCAAGGAGGTCAGGGACTACTTCTCTAAGGAAAAATTGAAGAAAGGAAGTTAGCTAGGCTAAGGCAGAGTAGGGAAAGGGAAGTATGCTGGAAGGAACAACCTATGGAAAATTTTGCATTTAAAAACATTTAAAAGATTTTTAAAGGCCAGTGTAGCTGTTCCAATTAGAATGGGAGGGTGTGCTACAGAATGGTCTGGAGAAGTTACTTATGTGATTATACCATGCAAGTCTCTGTAAAAAATGTTAGTTCTTTTTGTTCTTCATTCTCACAGCTATGGAAAGCTAATAAAGTGATTTAATGGGACTGGAGTGAAAAGAAATCAGCTGTGCATTCCACAAACATTCCTCTGGCTTCCATATTTTGAATAGGAAAAAGGGCAAGAATAAGCATAGAGAGACCAATCCAAAACCTACTACATGAGCCATGTAAGCGTTCATGGTAACTTGGTGGGGCTGCAATTGAAAAGAAGTGGACAAATTCATTGGTGAAGATAGGAACATGTCATATCAGCTGAGGAATAAGAGATTCATATTTGTAATTCTTCTGCCTACCTATAATAACTAAAGTCATATATATGAATGAGATTGCCCAGGGCAAGATTTAGTGTGAAAAGAGAAGAGAGACCTAGGATGTAATCTAGAAGAACTGTAATATTTCACAGTTGGCTAGAGGAGGATGAGCTTGCAAAGAAGACAGAAAATACCCAGAGAAGTAGAAAGAACTCTAGACCCAGAAATAGTGTTAAACAGGAGAAGACATTTAACAATGCCAAATGTCCATTAGATTTAATGGTACAGAATTCACAGGAAGAGCTCATTCAGTGATGTGATGTGGAAAGAATGTGATGAGAGGTGGTGAAGATGTGGAGACAAAGAGGACAGCACAGTTGATCATCATGGGAAGAAAACTTTCTTGAAAAACTTGCATAATTCAAGACGGCTGTAACTCAAGATAAATTCTGACAAAGTAGGGTGGATATGTATATATACAGCAAAAGTGGTACTAAGATGAAACTATAGCATAGGAAGAGAGTTTTTTCCCAGTTTTATTGAGATATAATTGACATAAAACATATTAGTTTAAGGTGTACAATATAATGATTAATGCATATATTGCAAAATGACTTTCACAGTAAGTCTAGTTAACATCCATAAACTCACATAGTTACATTTTTTCTTGTGATGAGAACTTTTAAGATTTACCCTCATAGCAACAGAAGAGTTTACAACGTGCTCTGCCCACCAAATTTGGATTAAAGCAATTCTTGATCAATATTTCATTTATAGTGATTTGTACTACTTCAAATTCTATGCACATAGGTATATTAGTCATGAGTCATACCATACCATTTAACATTTTCATGTTTTGAATTTACATAGAATCCAACACAACTGTAGAGGCAATACTTTTGGAAAATTGGATATGAAGGAGATGAAAAAGAAGGCATGTTTTTAAAAAGTGAATGTGTATCAACATCATATGTATGTTTTAGGTTCTACATCACTAATTAAACTAGACATTGGACTTCATCTGCCTTCCTAATTCTCCCTTAGTTCAATGTTTATCAGCATGTAAAGTCTATCTGATAAGAAGTCAGTAGTAATTTTTTATGTATGATTAATTCTGGGGACATTGTAAATGATAATTAAATGCTTAGTAAACTAAGAGACTGCTGGGAAGGGGACTGTATCTTTCTCCCTCCACCCCCCCCCTTTGTAATACAGCACAATTGAGAGAATTTAAGATTGCTTTATAACAGCTTTAAAAAAATAAAACAAGCTGTGGTTTGGCTTACTCAAGGGTACCACATAAACCAAGCAGAGATGCTTCCTCAAAAATTATAACTAAAAAGAGAAAGAAAAAGAGGACTAAAGCAGGGTTAATTAGGCAAATGATTCTTGATTGAGATCGTGTGGCCCACACCTTTAAATGTCATCCTTGTGGATTTGTTTTCTACAGTTATTAAATAAGCTGGTTTCAGTGTACTTATAAGTTTTTACTGTTTTAATTTTTAATCCTATTTTAATACTAGTAACTACCATTTTTTGTTTACCTACAGTATGCCAGACACAATAGGTACATACACACATAATTTAAATTCTCATACAACACTGAAATATAGAAATTATTTCTATTACAAATAAGAAAACCTGAGGTCAACAAAACAGAAAAACTCTCAAAGCAATGTAGTTTGTAAATGGCAAAGCTAGCAGAGCTATAACTTGACCCAAACTCTGTCTCATCTTAAAGCCTCTTCCTACAGTGCGAGTCTAGTGCTCTGGGTTGTGGTACAGAACTAGATGAAGTAGGATGGAGGTAAGAGGTAAAGGAGGAACAGCAAAACAAAAAAGAATAAAATATAAGTAGAATCGACATTCTTTATGTGATACCCCACTCCCACTTCATGATGCCTGCATTCATTTCCAGCAGAATTTTCACAAACACAGCCCCAGGAAGTCACTGTATACGTGTGAAAACAGGCTCATGTTTAAAATGATCTTTTCATTGGGTTTCCCAGGGGGCAAAGAATGAACCACGACACTTGAATCTATGAATCAAAACCAGGCATATCTTTGCAATATTAACATGCATAAAGACTTCCAAGGCAGAAGAAATTGTTGAGTACCAATAATGAGAAATGCAATGGAAAGTTATTCAAGAAACTTCAACTGATGTGTATAAAATGGATGACTAATAAGAAAATAAACATGTAAAAAAAAAAAAGAAACTTCAAACTGGCTTTATCTCAAGAGAACAAGTTATTGAAATCTTCTACTTCCTGATCTAAGGTCCCAATATACAGAAAAAGCATACGAATTTTAAAAGGATTAGAGATTAGGAGAATTACAATTGCTAGAACAGCCTAATAATATGGAAATGCAGAACCATAGGGAGAACTTCCTATTTTGGAAAGTGAATCATCCAAAATAAACTGATCAGATATGAACTGAAGATAAGTATTAAAGAAAAAGAGAAATTATCTATGTTCCCATGTGACTATTAACTCTGAAGCATACATCATCTGAATTTGTGAAGTTAAAAAAAGAAATTCTATTTTGACAAATTAGGTTGATTCAACCCTGCAGTAAGACAGGTAAAGTGCGAATTAAAATAAAGTGCCTCAAATTCTTTACCTAAACATTTAAAACTATGTATTTACGTTTGAGATAACTTTTAATCATCTCAACATAAGCAAAATAGAGTCAATTAATAAATTTGGAGAACTATCACCCCAAAGCTCCCACATATGCTTTTATAACAAATTATATAAATTTACTGTTTGTTATGTGTCTCTTACAAGCCAGGCACTGCTTTAAGCTAGATCTAGGCTACTGAGAACATATGAATAAACAAAACAGTCAAATATCCCAATGCTCATGCAGTTTATATTTCTAACTGGGAGACAGACAATAAAAATCATTAAAGAAAGAAATCACATATCTATTAGAGGTGATGAGTACTATGGACAAAAGAAAATGTAGAACAGAGTAGGAGAACGTCCAGTTCATCTCCTCAACTCCAGGCTCACCATCATATCCTTACCTATGGACCCCAGAGGAAGTAGCCACATAGAGGCCAACACTTTCCATAGACCTTTAGATGAACAACACCTCAGATTCCCTCCAGTGGCTGTGTGTGCTTAGTTTCTCAGGTTTAAGCTCCCTTTCCAGATCTTTCTGTCCCTGGTTATCCCATATTTGTGTAAGGCTCATTTCCTATAGTAAATCTCTAACCCCATAAAATTATCATAGCTCTGCTTCCTCAACTGAACTATGACCAATATACAAACCATTTCTCACAGTGCAATTGAAATGTTTTTTCCAAGGACAAGGTTGATCATATTCTTTTTCTGTTTAAAGCTGTCAATGAGGTCCCCATGTCCTTCAGAATAAAAGTCCTAATTTTCAAAAATGGACTTTACCAGGCCTTCATGATCTGACCTCAACCTGTTTAAATAGCTTATCTCTCCCAGAACCAAAGGTAGAGAATTTCTACCCTTTCCTTAAACTCTCTCATCTCTGGGTCATCAAACAAGTCTTCTTCCCTGGAGCATTCCCCTCATCTTTCATTTGATAAATTTCTAATTCTTCAGACCTATTCTTAGGTAAACCCTCTTAATGCCAATAATACCAGTCAGGTTTTTCTGCCACATAGAGGTATATTAGTTATCTATTTCTGTTTTACAATTTACCACAAACTTAGAGCATTAAAATGACACACATGACACATTTTTATCTCATAGCTTCTGTTGGTCAAGAAGGCATGGCTTCACTAGATCTGCTTCTTCAGGATCTCCCTCTCTCACATACCTACAATCAAGGTGGCAGCCAGGGCTGCCATCTCATCTAAAAGCTTGACTGGGAAGTATCTGCTTCTACGATCACATGGTTGTTGGCAAGATTCCATTGCTTACAGGTTGTTGGATTGACAGCCTCAGTTCTTTGCTGACTGGAAGCTCTCCATATAGCTTGCTTCATCAAAGCCTATAAAGGAGAGAGTCTGCTACCAAGACAAAAGTGGCAATCTTTTGAAATCTAGTGACAGAAGTGGCATCCCCTCGCCACTGAGGTATAGTGTTGGTTAGAAGCAAATTACTGAAGGGAAGGAAATTACAGAAGGCCATGAATACCAGGAGGTGGGGATTATTGGAGATTAATTTAGAGTCTGCCTACCATAACAAGAGTTGTGCTGGAACATCTATGATGAGTTTCTACTGGTCATCAAGTACATGTTCGTGGGTGGCTCAGGCTATCCTAAAAGCTCAGTGACAAACTGGCTGGAAGACATACTTTATGAATTGAGGTTGCCTCACAGAGGTCTTAAGTTCATCTTGTCTAAATATATTGAAAATACCTGAGTGGTAATAAGTAGTGGTAGAGAGATTTTAGTGAATCCTAGTAATATTATGAAAAAATAGAGCAAAAAGTAAAACTTAAGGCGTGAATCAAATGGTTTACAATAACAAGTGTTTAGTAAGCATTCATAATACACGTAGGTTGCAGGTCAGCTATGGCTCTAATTCAGGCTCTAGCTCTGCTCCATGTGCTTTTGTGACAGTACCCAGACAAGCACTGATTTGGAACACTCCAACCTTGAGACAGTGGAATGGACCAAAAGCACTGCTGCAAGCTTAGGATGCCTGTTAAACCATCTGTCAAGTAATTAAGAGAGTGTAGTATGGGCATTCCAGGAAGGAAGGAAGGACAGCACATGCAAAAGCACAGAGGCAGTGACGAGCATGAGAGTAGCTAAGAGTTCAAAAGTGCGTGGAACACAGGGCAATGGAGTTAGTGGAGTATATGAGGGGTCCCCACTGATGGCTCTTCATATTGCATAGATCTATGCAAAGTTTTTCCTATCTCTGGCCTTTGAAGAATAGTACGATTTCTGTTGACATTTTTAAAGTATATGAGTAGAACCAAAAAGAAAAAAAA
Source organism: Pseudorca crassidens (assembly GCF_039906515.1). NCBI lineage: Eukaryota > Metazoa > Chordata > Mammalia > Artiodactyla > Delphinidae > Pseudorca > Pseudorca crassidens. The sequence continues at coordinate 89,441,517 of NC_090297.1, read as the reverse complement.
AGAGAGAGAGATGTTTAAAAACTGACAAACTCCATTGTAGTAATATAAGTTCAAACTCTGTTTTCTTTTCTTAGCTTAAGATTTCAATTATGTGCAAAAGTTGCCTCAAAGTCCATGATCAATAAAAGTATGGGGGGAAAATCCACAAGTCTCAGAGATATAAATATGTGACCAAATACCAAAGAGTCACAGAGATGTGTTTCTGTTTTCCATACCAGAAAGGTGCTATATTTTCAGACTTAGTGAGTCCAGTCCATTCCTGGAAATAAGAGGAGGATGGAAATGAGATAAAATGGTGTGGCTTGGCTGAAATGTGCCATATCTAATCCAGAGCTGCTCTGTACACTTCATAGGGATTCGACCTAGAGTTACCAGATTTACCACTTTGATGAAAATTTCAAGTTAAATCAGGAAAGCAGTAGGTCAGTTTAAGCAACAGTGGACTTATCCTACTGAGCTAACCAAACCAAAGTTAGCTGATGCTATGTATACAACTTCACTGGAGATAAAAAATGTTCACCTAATGTAACATCTCAAAGGCCACTGCTAGTGTATATTCAAGGACTGCAAAATAAGCCCTAAATACAAGACTCCATTTCTTGTTCCAAATTTTAAGGGTTAGGAGAAGTCAGCATTACAGTGGAAATTTGGACTTATATGTTTTTTGTTAAACAGTAGTGCCTTACAGCTTCAAGGTTCAAAACACCTGTGAAAATGAAAAGATGCTGACATTTATTTAGTACTCTCTTTTTCAAGCTTTTTCTAAGTGTCAGCTCCTTTAATCCTGTGAAATAAACTTATCATCCTCATTTTACAAATGTAAAAACTGAGGATCAGAAATGTTTTCTACATTGGCTAGTCATAAACATGGTAATTGATGACCTTTTGATTTTAAAAGCCATGCTCCCTCTATTCCACTGAGCTAGGATAGCTACCATTGCTCTAAGCTGGAAGGAAAGGGGGGTTGGGCCCAAAGAAAATTTAGCTGCTTACTAACTAGAGTAGCCAACTATCCCAGCTTGCCTAGACTGTTCTGGTTTAGCACCCAAGTTTCCTGCATCCCAGGAAATTCCTCAGTACTGGACAAACTGAGACAGTGGGTCACCTTAGCAAGCTATTCTCTGAAATTCATGTTGATTTACGTAGAGAGAGGAGGCACAGAGAAGTCCAGAGCCCCTATAAGTACAAGCGGTATAAATGGGTGCCAAAGACACGAGGGGGAGATTTATTGGGAACTATAGTTGCTTTTTCTCCTGGGTCTTTTTCTGACATAAAGATATCTTTGCCGGGAGTAGGAGGATGCAGAGTTTGCATCTCCTCACAACTAGGGCACCTACCAGGCACTGGGCTGGGGGGAAGGGGGGACCACGGACCACCTAAGGGGATGGCAGGAACCCCCAAGCAACCGGGTAGGATGTTGCGGGGAGGAAGGGGAGAGGAGGAGTGGAGGCGGGATGGGACTGGTGCCCCTGAGGGGCGGCTTGGGGAGGGAAGGGGTTCTCACTCCTGGAGGGGCCCACCCAAGGTGAGGGGAGCAACGGGGGATGGGGAGAGACTCTCGGGAGATTGGAGGATCCCGGCCAGCATTTCCCCTGCTCACTTGGGCCCCAGGGAGCCTTCTGAGGTCACGGGCCTGATCCTCTGCCCTCTGAGGCCTCCTCCAGCTACATGGGTCCTGAGGGCATGGGGCGGGGGAGGAAAAGTAAAGGCCAGATGGGACCAGTGCCCCTGAGGGAGGCTGGGAGAGGGGAGAGGTTCCCATGCTTGGGAGGGGCCCACCACAGTAAGGGGATCAGCAGGGACAGGGAGAGACCCTCAGGGGATCAGAGGATGGGATGGGAACTCAGCCAACATTTCCCCTGCCCACTCAGGCCTCCAGGAGCCTGCTGAGGTGCCAGGCCTAATCCTGCACCCTCTGAGACCCTCTCTGGCCGAGCTGGGCCTAAACCCTGTCCCTGCACCCCAACCCAGGGCCTTACTTCTGCACTCTGTACTCTGAGGCCCCCTCCAGCCCTGCTGCCTTTTCCAGTCAGGCACATCCTGAGTCTAGGCCCTGCCCCCTGACTAAGCTCTGCCCCCACAGCCAAGGCCTTTTCTGGCCCTTTTTTCTTTTTTTTTGAGGTTGTGGTTCTGTTTTACCTTGTTATTGTTTCATTTACATTTTTATTTCTTCTAATAAATTTTGTATTTTTCTAATTTTATTTTATTTTTTATTCTTTGTTATTGTTCTGCTCCTTTTGGTTTGTCCCCCACCCTTTTTTTTTTTTTTTTTGCGGTACGCGGGCCTCTCACTGCTGTGGCCTCTCCCGTTGCAGAGCACAGGCTCCGGACGCGCAGGCTCAGCGGCCATGGCTCACTGGCCCAGCCGCTCCGCGGCATGTGGGATCTTCCCAGACCGGGGCATGAACCCGTGTCCCCTGCATCGGCAGGCGGACTCTCAACCACTGCGCCACCAGGGAAGCCCTGTTCCCCCCCCTTTTACTTACTTATTTATTTTTTGCTGTAATGGTTCTGTTTTACCCTGTTGTTGTCGTTTCACTTATATTTTGATTTTTCCTAATATATTTTTCTATTTTATTTTATTTTTTATTCATTGTTATTGTACTACTCCTTTTGTTTTTCTTTTCTTTTGCTGCACCGCACAGCTTCTGTGATCTTGGTTCCCAGGCTGGGAGTTGGGCCTGAGCTCCTGTGGTGAGAGCGCCAAGTCCAAACTGCTGGACTAACAGAAAACCTCAGACCCCAGGGAATATTAACTGGAGTGAGGTCTCCTGCAGGTCCTCATCTCGGCACCAAGACCCAGCTCTACCCAACTGCCTGCAAACTCCAGTGCTGGAAGCCTCAGGCCAAACAACCAGTAAGACAGGAACACAGCCAAAACATCAAAAAAAATGAGACGACAAAAAAATATGTTACAGACGAAGAAGCGAGGTAAAAACCTACAAGACCAAATAAATGAAGAGCTAATAGGCAACCTACCTGAAAAACAATTCAGAGTAATGATAGTAAAGATGATCCAAAATCTCGGAAACAGAATGGAGACATGGATCAAGAAAATACAAGAAATGTTTAACAAGGAACTAGAAGAACTAAAGAACAAACAGTGATGAACAACATAATAAATGAAATTAAAAATACAGTAGAAGGAATCAATAGCAGAATAACTAAGGCAGAAGAACAGATAAGTAAACTGGAAGACAGAATGATGGAAATAACTGCCATGGAACAGAATGAAGAAAAAAGAATGAAAAGAATTGAGGACAGTTTCAGACACCTCTGGGACAACATTAAATGCACCAACATTCGAATTATAGGGGTCCCAGTAGAAGAAGAGAAAGAGAAAGAGTCTGAGAAAATATGTGAAGAGATTATAGTTGAAAACTTCCCTAACGTGGGAAAGGAAATAGCCACCCAGGTCCAGGAAACGCAGAGAGTCCCATACAGGATAAAGCCTAGGAGAAAAACACCAAGACACATATTAATCAAATTTTAAAAAATTAAATTCAAAGAAAAGAATATTAAAAGCAGCAAGGGAAAAGCAACAAATAACATACTAGGGACTCCCCATAAGGTTATCAGCTGATTTTTCAGCAGAAACTCTGCAGGCCAGAAGGGAGTAGCAGGATATATTTAAAGTGATGAAAGGGAAAAACCTACAACCAAGATTACTCTACCCAGCAAGGATTTTATTCAGATTTGACAGAATAATCAAAACCTTTACAGACAAGCAAAAGCTAAGAGAATTCAGCACCACCAAACCAGCTTTACAACAAACGCTAAAGAAACTTCTCTAGGCAGGAAACACAAGAGAAGAAAAAGACCCACAAAAACAATTAAGAAAATGGTAATAGGAACACACATATCGATAATTACCTTGAATGTAAATGGATTAAATGCCCCAACCAAAAGACACAGACTGGCTGAATGGATACAAAAACAAGACCTGCATATATGCTATCTACAAGAGACCCACTTCAGACCTAGGGCCACATTCAGCCTGAAAGTGAGGGGATGGAAAAAGATATTCCATGCAAATGGAAATCACAAGAAAGCTGGGGTAGCAATACTCATATAAGATAAAATAGACTTTAAAATAAAGAATGTTACAAGAGATAAGGAAGGATACTACATAATGATCAAGGGATCAATCCAAGAAGAAAATATAACAATTATACATATTTATGCACCCAACATAGGAGCACCTCAATACATAACGCAAATGCTAACAACCATAAAAGGGGAACTTGACAGTAACACAATAATAGTAGGGGACTTTAACACCCCACTTACACTAATGGACATATCATCCAGACAGAAAATAAATAAGGAAACACAAGCTTTAAATGACACAATAGAACAGATAGATTTAATTGATATTTATAGGACATTCTACTTGAAAACAGTAGAATACATTTGCTTCTCAAGTGCACACAGAACGTTCTCCAGGATAGATAACATCTCGGGTCACAAATCAAACCTTGGAAAACTTAAGAAAATTGAAATCATACCAAGCATCTTTTCCGATCACAATGCTATGAGATTAGAAATAAATTACAGGGAAAAAACTGCAAAAAACACAAACACATGTAGGCTAAACAGTGTGCTGCTAAATAACCAAGAGATCACTGAAGAAATCAAAGAGGAAATAAAAATCACCTAGAAACAAATGACAATGAAAACACGACGACCCAAAACTCATGGGAAGCAGAAAAAGTAGTTCTAAGAGGGAAGTTTATAGCAAATTCAATCCCACCTCAACAAACAAGAAAAATCTCAAATAAACAATCTAAACGTACACCTAAAGGAACTAGAGAAAGAAGAACAAAGAAAACCCAGTTAGTAGAAGGAAAGAAATCATAAAGATCAGAGCAGAAATAAATGAAATAGAAACAAAGAAAACAATAGCAAGGATCAATAAAACTAAAAGTTGGTTCTTTGAGAAGATAAAATTGATAAACCTTTAGCCAGACTCATCAAGAAAAAAAGGGAGAGGACTTAAATCAATAAAATTAGAAATGAAAAAGGAGAAATTACAACTGACACTGCAGAAATAAAAACGATCATAAGAGACTACCACAAGCAACTCTATGCCAATAAAATGGACAGCCTGGAAGAAATGGACAAATTCTTGTAAAGGTACAACTTTCCAAGACTGAACCAGGAAGAATTAGAAAATATAAACAGACCAATCACAAGTAAAGAAATTGAAACTGTAATTAAAAATCTTCCAACAAATAAAAGTCCAGGACCAGACGGCTTCACAGGCGAGTTCTATCAAACATTTAGAGAAAAGCTAATACCTATCCTTCTCAAACTCTTCCAAAAAAACTGCAGAGGGAGGAACACTCCCAAACTCGTTCTATGAGGCCATCATCACCCTGATACCAAAACCAGACAAAGATACCACAAAAAAAGAAAATTACATACCAATACCACTGATGATCAAAGACGCAAAAATCCTCAACCAAATACTAGCAAACAGAATCCAACAATACATTAAAAGGATCATACACCATGATCAAGTGGGATATATCCCAGGGACACAAGGATTCTTCAATATATGCAAATCAAACAATGTGATACACCATATTAACAAATTGAAGAATAAAAACCATAAGATCATCTCAATAGATGCAGAAAAAGCTTTTGACAAAATTCAACACCAATTTATGATAAAAACTCTCCAGAAAGTGGGCAAAGAGGGAACCTACCTAAATATAATAAAGGCCAATATAACATAATAAAGGAAACCATAAACAAGACAAAAAGACAACCCTCAGAATGGGAGAAAATATTTGCAAACAAAGCAATGGACAAAGGGTTAATCTCCAAAATATGCAAACAGCTCATGCAGCTCAGTATCAAAAAAAAAAAAAAAACCTAATAAAAATATTGGTGGAAGACCTAAATAGACATGTCTTCAAAGAAGACCTACAGATGGCCAAGAGGCACATGAAAAGATTCTCAACATCACTAATTATTAGAGAAATTTAAATCAGAACTTCAATGAGGTATCACCTCACACTGGTCAGAATGGCCATCATCAAAAAATCTCCAAAAAGTAAATGCTGGAGAGGGTGTGGTGAAAAGGAAACCCTCTTGCACTGTTGGTAGGAATGTAAATTGATACAGCCACTGTAGAGAACAGTGTGGAGGTTCCTTAAAAAACTAAAAATAGAACTACCATATGACCCAGCAATCCCACTACTGTGCACATACCCTGAGAAAACCATAATTCAAAAAGTCACATGAACCCCAATGTTCACTGCAGCACTATTTACAATAGCCAGGTCATGGAAGCAACCTAAATGTTCACTGACAGAAGAATGGATAAAGAGATGTGCTACATATATATACTGGAATATTACTCAGCCATAAAAAGGAATGTAACTGGGTCATTTATAGAGATGTGGATGGACCTAGAGTCTGTCATACAGAGTGATGTCAGAAAGAGAAAAACAAATATCGTATATTAATGCATATATGTGGAATCTAGAAAAATGGTACAGATGAACCTATTTGCAGGGCAGGAATAGAGACGCAGATGTAGAGAAGAGACGTGTGGACATGTGGGGAGAAGGGGAAGGTAGGATGAATTGGGAGATTAGGTTTGACACAAATACCCACGTGCAAAAAAACAGCTAGTGGGAACGTGCTGTATAGCACAGGGAGCTCAGCTTAGTGCTCTGTCATGACCTAGATGGGTGGAATGGCACGGGGAGGGAGGTCCAAGAGGGAGGGAATATATGTATACGTATAGCTGATTCACTTCATTGTACAGCAGAAACTAACAAAACATTGTAAAGCAATTATATTCCAATTAAAAAAAATATCTTTGTATTCCTTGGTTCTCCTTACCTCCTTTTACCATTCATATTCACCTGGCAGACCTGCTTATTTGACTAACAGAATGCATTTGGAAGACCTTAAAGGTTTCATTAGTGCTTTAATATACTAAAGTGAACTAGCTATCATTAGGACTAGAATTATCTGAATGTGAAGGTTGCTGCTAAAATGATGCTTATAGACAGTGGTCTGACTGTCCATTTAAAGTGAGCTAGACAGCCCCTTGTTCAGGCCCACCTCCTGATAGACTGAAGAGATACTGGTTTATGCAATGTGTTATTTGGAATACTGGTCAGGCCTTCAGCTGCCAAGTGTCTCCATCTCTGCCTTATAATGTGCCTGAAACACTACCATTAGTTGGGGTTTTAACAGGATGATCTAGGACAAGGTGCAGGGACTCTGGGAGGTGGGAGAGAAGCAGTTGCCCTTGCAGTAGGCAGAGAGGCAGCCCCACCCTTGTTGCAGATGCAACAAATGAGCTTTTTCAGCAGTTTCTGCAAAGGTGAACTACAAGCCAGTGGGTCAAAAGTATTACAAATTCATTTGTTTTGTGAGGTTTCTGGTCTAAGCTCATTTAAAATTTTAAGGCAGTATTTGGTAGGAAAGGTTATTCCAACAAGAAAAATATGTTTTTATTTTAAAACAACTTTACTCAGTCAGTCAATTCTCTAGAGACATTATAGTTATTTTCATTGTTTAAGCAAAGGTCTCTGTTCCTATAGGAGCTACTGAATATTTATAAACTTCACATGATTTCTGTTGGGCTGACAAAATACTATAGCTATCTTGATCCTTGGCAATGTTTACTGTCTCCTTGTATAACTGAAAGGAACAGTTATATCCTAGCATAATAAGGACATTTTCCAAAGCTCAAGCTGAATATCTGGCCTTAAGAAATGAATGAAGCCAGCTGTAAGAGGGAACTACAAAGACAGCTTTGTACCAATATTTTGTACCACACAATTCATTACAAGAACATTCTTCAATATGGAAAATTTATTGCTAACACCGTAGTTTATAGTGCTTAACCACAGTTGCACAAACTTTGCTTTTGTCAATATGTGGGACCATGAATTCTTCATTTTCAATGCCTTGGAAATCCGTAGCTGAGAAAATGTGCTATGTATACAGCCACCCTCTTGCCCACATCAAAAAGTAGTAAAGAATATTTACAGATGAACTTCACAAGTAAATGGATGATCTTAATTTAAAAATAAATAAAATTGAAAATAGAAGGCTATAGTCAAATAAGGCTTGGAAAATCACAATGCATATAAGCATAATAAAGCTCTGAGATTCCTGATGAAATATTCAAATATCCAACAACAACAAAATTATTTGACTTCAAAATCCTATTTAACATTACTTGGCAGTACATTTAGAAAATATAAGGATCAAATATTTGCAAGCATGCTTGTCTTGTAAAATCACAAATGTAGAGTCATTATGTTTATTAATATTAGGTTTATGTCCACTCTACGAGTGTGTTAGGTGTCCTTGGAAAGCTGTAAAATTAATCAAGACTTTACTTTTGCACAGCAAAGGAAACCATAAACAAGACGAAAAGACAACCCTCAGAATGGGAGAAAATATTTGCAAACGAAGCAACTGACAAAGGATTAATCTCCAAAATATACAAGCAGCTCATGCAGCTCAATTTCAAAAAAACAAACAACCCAATCCAAAAATGGGCAGAAGACCTAAACAGACATTTCTCTAAAGAAGATATACAGATTGCCAACAAACACATGAAAGGATGCTCAACATCACTAATCATTACAGAAATGCAAATCAAAACTACAGTGAGGTATCAGCTCACACCCATCAGAATGGCCATCATCAACAAATCTACAAACAATAAATACTGGAGAGGGTGTGGAGGAAAGGGAACCCTCTTGCACTGTTGGTGGGAATGTAAATTGGTACAGCCACTATGGAGAACAGTATGGAGGTTCCTTAAAAAACTAAAAATAGAACTACCATATGGCCCAGCAATCCCACTACTGGGCATATACCCCAAGAAAACCATAATTCAAAAAGAGTCATGTACCACAATGTTCATTGCAGCTCTATTTACAATAGCCAGGACACAGCAGCAACCTAAGTGTCCATCGACAGATGAATGGATAAAGAAGATGTGGCACATATATACAATGAAATATTACTCAGCCATAAAAAGAAACTGATTTATTTGTAGTGAGGTGGATGGACCTAGAGACTGTCATACAGAGTAAAGTAAGTCAGAAAGAGAAAAACAAATACTGTAAGCTAACACATATATATGGAATCTAAAAAAAAAAGGTTCTGATGAACCTAGGGGTAGGACAGGAATAAAGACGCAGACATAGAGAATGGACTTGAGGACACGGGGAGGGGGAAGAGTAAGCTGGGACGAAGTGAGAGAGTGGCATGGACATATATACACTACCAAATGTAAAACAGATAGCTAGTGGGAAGTAGCCATATGGCACAGGGAGATCAGCTTGGTGCTTTGTGACCACCTAGAGGGGTGGGATAGGGAGGGTGGGAGGGAGACACAAGAGGGAGGGGATATGGGGATATATGTATATGAATAGCTGATTAACTTTGTTATACAGCAGAACCTAACACAACACTATAAACCAATTATACTCCAATAAAGATGTTAAAAAAAGAAAAGTGATTCAGCTTCCTTCAAAATATACTTTCTGTGTACACTGGCACAGTCTTGAAAGAGACCACTGCGATAACTCCGATGTGATTTAATCGAACAGCTATAACACTGCACTATCAGTAAGATCTACTTGATGACATATATTCTAATTACAGTTCTAGGGTTGCTGATAAATAATTGTTTTAAAATAAGTATTTCAGTGCATTAGGGGAAAATGTGCCAAATAATTATTTGTGTGATTTAAACAAATCCACAGCCAATCATTTCCTAATGGATAATTTTTTAAGGTAAACTATCCAAGCAGTTTTTATTCATTACTATTCATAAATACACACAGCAGCTTCATTACAGATTTTAATTTTCCTCTTCAGTTTGAATGTGGAATATTAGCAGAGCCTTTTGCATGTCATAGGTAAGTTTTTTAATTTGCAAATAATGTTCAAAAAATTTTACTGTGGTGCTAATTTTAAATTTAATGTATGACTGTATGTTTAAAGTCAGAAAGCTTTCAAATTTTTCCAGTTCAGTACAAATTATTGAGAACTTACTACATTGTTAGAACCATACTAGACAAGGCTTACTACAAGAATTAAAAAAACAAGAGCCCTTAGGAGAGTACTTTCTAGTAACACAGCATACTATTTTAAATACAGTAAAATACCTTTAATGCATGAGGCATCTTTACAAATATTTGGTTTATAAAGAGAAAACAGGCATAATAATGAGAAATATACTTACCTAACTCTACTAGCTTTTAACTGATACATTTTTCTATACTGCATAATATAGAACATACAAACTTATCATAAAACTAGTGGGGTTTTTTTGTTGTTGTTTGTTTTTTTTTGCGGTATGCGGGCCTCTCGCTGTTGTGGCCTCCCCCGTTGTGGAGCACAGGCTCCAGATGCGCAGGCTCAGCGGCCATGGCTCATGGGCCCAGCCGCTCTGCAGCATGTGGGATCCTCCTGGACCAGGGCATGAACCCATGTCCCCTGCATCGGCAGGCAGACTCTCAACCACTGTGCCACCAGGGAAGCCCAAACTAGTGTTGTGTTTTGAAATCCACAAAAGACAATATTTTAGACTCATTTTGGATTTAATGTCAATTTTATGATTCTTTCTATGAGCTTTGTTTTCTGAGTTTGAAAAAAGCCACTTTATATTTCAATTCATTCAAACAACACAATATATAAAATGGACTGTCAGTAGTTTTTATAGCCAATAACCTTCTCTTTCTTTCTTTGAGGTTTTTTGTGCATACAGCCCAATCTTATTTCAGCTTCCTTTTTTTCTTTTTTAATTAATTTATTTATTTTTGGCTGCATTGGGTCTTCGTTGCTGCACACGGGCTTCCTCTAGTTGCGGTGAGAGGGGCTACCCTTCGTTGCAGTGTGTGGGCTTCTCATTGTGGTGGCTCCTCTTTGTTGCACAGCACGGGTTCTAGGTCCACAAGCTTCAGTAGCTGTGGCAGGCGGGCTCAGTAGCTGTGGCTCTTGAGCTCTAGAGCGCAGGCTTAGTAGTTGTGGCGCACAGGCTTAGTTGCTCCATGGCATGTGGGATCTTCCCGGACCAGGGCTTGAACCCGTGCCCCCTGCACTGGCAGGCGGATTCTTAACCACTGTGCTACCAGGAAGTCCCCATTTCAGCTTTCTTGAGCAGCCAAAAAAGCAATATGCTGGTGAGAACACTGCTGGGAACAGTAATTGAATGAATCAAGTCTGAATCATTACCCAGTTCAGGCCCAGCAAATAGATGACATTTAAGAGTAACTGTTTCTCCTTTGTAGCTGTACTAGTTGCAGTACTTTCCTTCAGCAATGTATAAAACTATTCTGAAGACAGTCTCCTGAATTTTCAAGCAACATCCAGCTGAGAAACAGTTACTAAGGATGTATGTTTTGTTTTTCGGTGTTTCTTTTCTCTTTTTTAATTACAAACCCTACTTTTTTATATAGGAATTTGACCACTTCAATCAAGCCTATCTAAAGCATGGCAAGTAAATAAAACTTCAAATACATGTTTACGTTGCTATTCTTGTTAAAAATAAGAATGGAATTGATTCTAGTTTAGAAAATTCATAACTAACTTAAACTCACAAACTACAACCAAACTTATTTCCACAGATCTTTCAGTTTAAAAACCCAATCTATTGGGTTGGCCAAAAGGTTCATTCATTTCTTCCTGTAAGATGACTCTAGTAGCACTTAGTTGTCTTTAACTTCGTTTGAAACAATTTTGTTAGATTGTATTTGACAGCTGTCACATCAGAGTGCATTTAAAAAAACATCAAAATTGGTGAATTTCTGGGCAGCCATTTTATATTGAAGATGGAAGAAAAAGCAACATTTTTGGCATGTTATGCTTTAATATTTTAAGAAAGGTAAAAACGCAACTGAAATGCAAAAAAAAAAGATTTATGCAATGTATAGAGAAGGTGCTGTGACTGATCGAAGGTGTCCAAAGAGGTTTGCGAAGTTTCGTGCTGGAGATTTCTTGCTGGATGATGCTCCACGGTCATGTAGGCCAGTTGAAGTTGATAGTGATCAAACTGAGACATGAACTTAGACCAATCAACATTATACCACGTGGGCGATACCGACATACTCAAAAACATCCAAATCAAGTGTTGAAAATCATTTGCATCAGCTTGGTTATGTTAATCACTTTGGTGTTTGGGTTCCACATAAGTTAAGTGAAAAAAACCTTCCTGACCGTATTTCCACGTGTGATTCTCTACGTAAACGTAATGAAAATATTCCATTTTTAAAACACAAATTGTGACTGACAATGAAAAGTGGATACTGCACAACAATGTGGAATGGAAGAGATCGTGGGGCAAGCAAAATGAACCACACCAAAGGCCGGTCTTCATCCAAAGAAGGTGACATTGTGTATATGGTGGGATTGGAAGGGAGTCCTCTAGTATGAGCTCCTTCCGGAAAACCAAACAATTAATTCCAACAAGCACTGCTCCCAGTTAGACCAACTGAAAGCAACACTCGACGAAATGTATCCGGAATTAGTCAACAGAAAATGCATAATCTTCCATCAGGATAATGCAAGACCGCATGTTTCTTTGATGACCAGGCAAAAACTGTTACAGGTGGGCTGGGAAGTTCTGATTCATCTGCCATATTCACCAGACATTGCACCTTCAGATTTCCATCTATTTCCGTCTTTACAAAATTCTCTTAATGGAAAAAATTTCAATTCCCTGGAAGACTGTAAAAGGCACCTAGAACAGTTCTTTGCTCAAAAAAGATAAAAAGTTTTAGGAAGATGGAATTATGAAGTTGCCTGAAAAATGGCAGAAGGTAGTGGAACAAAAGGGTGAATACGTTGTTCAATAAAGTTCTTGGTAAAAATGAAAAATGTGTCTTTTATTTTTACTTAAAAACCGAAGGCACTTTTTGGCCAACCCAATATATTCACTAATACAATGGTCCCCAACCTTTTTGGCACCAGGGACCCGTTTCATGGAAGACAATTTTTCCACAGACGGGGTGGGGTGGAGGGGGATGCTTCAGGCGGTAATGCAAGCGATGGGGAGTGGCAGATGAAGCTTCACTTGCTCGCCTGCCGCTCACCTCCTGCTGTGTGGCCCAGTTCCTAACAGGCCTCGGACTGGTATCAGTCTGTGGCCCGAGGGTTGGGGACCCCTGCTCTAATAGGATCTGGGGACTCAATCCCAATTGGGAACAAGAAGATATTGAAAATTTATACAACATGTACAATAGGAAATGACGTTTCATTTCCTTTTATATCCCGTTCTAATTCATCTCCTTTAAAGTGCATCTAATATCTTACAAAAGGAAACCAAAGTAAATAAGTAGATATAAAGTTCTGACAAATTTATACTTGCCATGAAAATTCAGTACATTTTTCTATACAGAACAAATTAATCTCAGTATTTTAGAGAACCAGGAAGAAAGAGGGAGCTGCACATTTCTTCTGAACCATGGTGTAAGGTTTAAGTAGAGAGTGCACACCTGACTCCCTTCTGGGTTACACATATGAATGAGTGAGCTTGTCTAGGCATCAGATGAGGTAGAATAAAAATAACTCTGCAGGGCTTCCCTAGTGGTGCAGTGGTTGAGAGTCCGCCTGCCGATGCAGGGGACACAGGTTCGTGCCCCGGGCCGGGAAGATCCCACATGCCGCAGAGCAGCTGGGCCCGTGAGCCATGGCCGCTGAGCCTGCGTGTACGGAGCCTGTGCTCCACAACGGGAGAGGCTGCAACAGTGAGAGGCCCACGTACCACAAAAAAAAAAAAAAAAAAAATAGCTCTGCAAAAACATCCCTGCAAAAGAAAGTTTAAACTTTTATTTTGGAAATTTCAAAAGTCAGTTGATATCAGTTCATAAGATGTACTAAATCTGTAAAGGACATTACCCTCCTGGTTTTTTTAATCCTTTTAATTGAAGTATAGTTAATTTACAATGTTGTGTTAGCTTCAGGTGTAAAGTGATTCATATATATATATGTATATATACATATTCTTTTTCAGATTCTTTTCCATTATAGGTTATTATAAGGCATTGAATATAGTTCCCTGTGCTATACAGTAGGTCCTTGTTGTTGATCTGTTTTATACATAGTAGTGTGTATATGTTAATCCCAAACTCCTAATTTATCTCCCCCCACCCCCTGCTATCCCCTCTATCAGCCATAAGTTTGTTTTCTCCCTCCTGTTTCAATATAGACATATTTGCTAAAAAAAGAAAAACTCTGGTCTTATGAGAACAATACTGTTCTTGTGTAAGAAGTCTTTCTAGGTTAGCGATGTAGTTAACAGTTCCTCTAATTAATGTGTACTTACATTCTTTATCACCTGATATATATTTCTTAGTTCATACACTCCATAGTTGATATTATTAAAATGTATAGTCACCCTGCACATCATCCTACACATACCACTTAGCTTAGATAAGTAGTCTTAGATAAATAGTCTCCCATTATTTCTTTGCTGCTTTCTGTTATGGGTTTGGGGACTCATTGTAAAAGTTATGATCTTAAACAGCTGACATAGTGTAGGTGCTGGCAGTTAAGAAAGAGAAGATTCAGGCCAAGCAGGGAAGCCTTCTTCAGCGTCTGAGTCTTCAGAAGGACAAAACCCCTTCCTGCCGTGTACATGGGTACTTTAAAAACACTATACATTCCAAGAAGTTTAGATCTTTATCTACTTGGATGTGGCTTTATGTTTTTTGCTGAAAAAGATTTTATTGAAAAACATGTAGTTGAGCGAAGACTGCCACTATGTCCTACTCACCGTGTGCCACACACACAGCGGGGTGTTGCTCCAGGATCCTGCTTTAGACTTGTAAGCTCCCCCATCCATTAAACAATTGATGCCTCTGTTGCTGACTCCGGGCTCTTTCTTCAGTCTTGAAGCTGGGCAAGCACAGGCCGTCTAGGCCTGAGGGGTGCAGCCCAGCAACTGGAGGTGCAGCCAGGAGACCGAGGAAACTCCTGTAAGCACGATGTCGGGAAATACAGGATGGGGAATGGAAAGTTGCCGGGGGCATCCACTAATGTGTGAGGCCTGAAAGTCACAGGTGTAATCCCAGGGTGGCCATCCACTAACACGTGGGGCCCAAAAGTTCCAGGGGTGATCCCAAAAGTTGCCGGTGGGAAATCTCAGGTTGGCTATCTACTAGTATATGGGGCCTTGGGGTGGCTGTCCTTGGTTAATGGGGGCTGCCAAGAGATCTGAAGAACAATGGAGTCTAATGGTTCTGTTATTGTATCAAAATGAGCCTTTGTAATTGGTTAAGCTAGCTTTCTAGAAGGAAGGTATTTCTCTTGCGCCTTTGAGATGCAAATGATCTACCTGGCCTCTCTGTAACTTTAATCTTATGTAATCTCTAAGAGTAAAGGAAAAGAAAGTTTAGGTAAACTCTATAGAAATAATTATGTTTGGGGAATGTCAATCTAAAATAGTCTCTCCAGATTTTGGTAAACTGAAACTAAAGTTGAAAGAAGAGAATTCATGGGTTTGGAACATTAGTTGCTGAGGGGGTCTTAGTTTATCTACCCTTGCCTGCTTACCAGAGAAAGACTAAAGCATTCAGTTTTCCATCAGGAAACACACAGTTACTTGCTTCTTGGTTTTGCCAGAGATTAAGGATTTTAAGGGTTAAGATTATAATCAGTCATAATTCTAGTTACTGTAACCAAGTAATGAGGTGCTTAATCATGTCTTTTTAAGTCTTTTGTCTTTTATATAGAGTTACTGTTTTACTCTGATACTTCTGAAAAAGTGCTTCATCTTCAAGAAATTCATAGGAAGGACCTTTTGACAATAACAGGTCTCTGATAAATTTCAGATTATACTGCTGAAATGGGTAAGAACTTAAAGAATCCTAATGGAAGACCTGATGGCTTCATAAAAAGTTAACAAAACTGAGTGAACTGGTGAATACGGTTATAATTTTTATGGGTTTTGTCTGATCTATGTTTTCTAGATATATAGGGAAGCCCTTCCCCTCAAGTTGGTTATGATTTATAGCAATCTGGTAAACTACATCTGTGGGTAGAATTGAAGCATTTACATTTTTCTCTTTGCCTGGTCCCCCCAGAAATCAGAGACTCTTGGGTTCCAAGAAGCTTTACCAGGGGAATGGAAAAAGACTGTCTCCTGGCATGTGCAAGAATCGCAATATTTTGGGGACTTCTAGAAGAGAAAAATCCACCAAGACAGAGCCTGATGGCAGGGATCTGGCATGGCTTTCCTGGCCTTGAGAGGCCTTTTGGGAATTCAGTCTGAGACTCCTGAGGAGTTCCCCTTCAGCCAGTTTGGAGGAGCCTATTTGATGAATTGACCAGACTTGCTCTGCAAACAAATTAGTCTTGATTTGGCTGTATTTGGTGGAGATGAGGGTAATTTTAGAGAGAACAATATTATGTTTCAGTGAATGCTAAATTCTACTTCTGTTAATTGAGGTTTATATTTATGAAAGTTACTGTGTTAGCTATACTTTTGCCCTGATGCTCTGGATGGAAAGAGAATTATCTAGTGAAACTGTCACAGAGTATAACTACTCATGAAGTGTGACATCACTTGTTTTAGGTCTGCTACTAAAAGCACATGTACAATGCTTGTGTGACAAGTGGGTGTAAGTGATAAAATGTATAGCCAATAAAGTGTTTCCCCATTAATATACCTCTGAGCCTGTTCATGAGATCTGACTAGTTTTCCCCCAATGTGAATGATTAGGACCGAGGGACATGATCTGAACCTGGGGTAGGAGACAGCACCCCAGCATCAAGGGATGGATATTTTGATCATCAATGCTTTCTACGGAAAGATTTGCAATCAAAAGGGCAAATGACGGAAAAATCTGCACAATATTGAGGTATGGGAAGTCAGAAGGCTTATACATGGTTGAATTTAAATTTTACTGACCAGAGCTGCCTGTTTTGTGGCCTTTCTGACACACATTGTACATCTGCTTTGGCCACTGAGGAAGGGGATGCATTTGAAAGTCAAAATGGTATAGCTGTGGTTCAGATATCCAAGGTAAAATTAGGTGGTCATTATATACATGATTTTAGACACGTGCTTACATTACTGAAAACTTGAGTTCTCTGAACTCTATTGCAGACCAGGACCTAAACCACAGTGGGTGTGGTATTATCTCAGAATGCGGGTACTGCTTGTATTTTGCTTAATGGTCAGGACACTCCCCCTCCCCGTTGTGCTTGTTAGATGTCTTACATTTCTGAGGAAGGAAATGTATTTGAGTACTGAGCACCAACACTGGCCTCACTGTGAAATGAGTCTAATTGCTGGGTATACAGTGAGATGCCATTGTCATCCTCCTGGGACTTCCATGAAAAATCGACCTGGCTACTGTGACTATGCGGGGAGAAAAGACTCACCATCTTCTGGTCCCATATACCAGTACATCAGAAGGACCCCCGTCCGTAAACATTACTGTACAACTGACTGCTCATGAGCCCCTCTGGGCTATGCTGTGTGGAATGGAATAGGCTGGCTTCTGAACACACAAGTCCAACTAGTGGGATTAAATGTTTTTTGTTTGCAAAGACCTAATGGGTCCACCCCTAATGGCACTCAACATAACATGGGGTGGCAGACCTGTACTGTGACTGCTGACTCCTGACTAGGCCAACAGAATGTTTCTTTTAGAGCCAGGGTCCACCTCTCCCCACAGGGGTGGCTCTGAGTTTATGAAAAACAGGTGTGGCCTGTTTGCACTGTATCTGTAGTGTCTGGTTGCACTGCCTGCTATATACGTGACCCCAGGGATATCGAGGAAGAGGGGTGGACCAAGGTGGTAAGGGTCATGCAGGGTGTGTAGTGGTGGAGTGTGTGGTCAGGCCGCTCCAGATGGCTGTTCCCTTGCTCTCTGCACATCCCCTGCCCGACAGGCCTGTTTCACCTACACCCTACGCACATGAATGACCTTCCTACATACTTGCCCCAGGCCCCAGCTAATGATACCTTATCAAAGGGGTGGTAAGCAGGGTGTCCCTCTGCTGGTTTCCCTGGACACTAATAAGCCCACCCAACATCAATTCCCCTGTAACTGGTAATCCCCCCTTCCCCACGGGAGCAAAGAGTGCCATCATGTCCTGCCATGCCATAGGCCACACATGGCGAGATGTTGCTCCAAGAACTTGCTTCAGATGTATAAGCTCTCTCATCCATTAAACCATTGATGTCTCTGGGCTCTTTTTTCAGTCTTGAAGCTGAGCAAGCACAGGGCTTGTAGGCCTGTGGGGTGTAGCCCAACAACACTACTATATGTAAAATAGATAACTAATAAGGACCTACTGTATAGCACAGGGAACTCTACTCAATACTCTGTAGTGACCTATATGGGAAAAGAATCTAAAAAAGAGTGGATATATATGTATATGATTCACTTTGCTGTACGCCTGAAACTAACACAACATTGTAAATCAACTATACTCCAATAAAAATTTTAAAGAAAAATGTGGTTAAGCTTCTTTCTCCTCTCTTTTTTTTTTTTTTTTTTGTCTTAAGGGTTTTGTATCTAGCTGAGAAAGTCTTTACTAAAACAGTAAATAGTCCTAAAATGTGTCCATCTTCATTGCCTCCATCTTCTTCACTAGCGGTCTAGGTGAGCACCCCACGCCTCTAAGAATGCCGCCAGGACTTGCCCTTTATATTCCAGCAACACTGAAAGGCTAAGCGTTTCCTGCCTTTACCAGGGGCCCTCACCTGCATGACTCTACTCTTGCTGCCTCCCCTTAAGAAGAACATCATTCCCTCCTCTCCCTCACCTATGGATAGGTTAACCCCACCTATCCATAAAGATCCACTAAAGTGTCATTTCCTCCAGGAAGACTTTCTCACCCCCCAACATCTTCAGGTCTTACGCTGTATTCCATAATATTATATGCTCAGTAATCCATTTCATACCTGTCTCTCGCATATGACTGTGAATTGCTTGTCATAGAGAACTGTCCCTTGGTCAACCCTGTTTCTGAGCCCTTCACACAGTAACTGGAGCATAAAAGGAGATCAAGAGATATTTAACAACTAAAAGAATAAATGAACAAAATGAAGAGTTTATAGAATTACCATAATAACAGCTTGAATAGAGGTTAGAATTTCACTGAAACCCATAATAGGCAAATAAGAAGGTTACCAGTTCCAACCCTATATGATTTTGAAAGCAAATCCCAGTTTCATTTATCTATAGTACTCATGTTTTCCCTTTATTGTAATTTTCTTCTGAAATACTGTGCAAGAATCGGAGCTTGAATCCATCAGGACTTCAGTGGATCTCTTACCATATTACTCCGAAGAAGATTGCTTTGTGCTTTACACTTACATATGAAAACTGCTTTTTTTCCTCCTCCTAACTAAAGTCCCAAAAGTGTTTCTAGAAAAACCTAGATAAACTTAATTTATCAAAGACACCAAAGGGGGTTTTTACATATTTAAAAAAGCACAATGAAAATTTCTGAAGTATATACTTTGAAGGAATTATTATTGTATTAGAAATATAAGACATTTTAGAAAATAAAGCTCTCTTCTAGAAATTCAGACTTTTATATATTCAAAATAATTTTTAAAACCCAAAAGAATATAGTATGTTTGAGTTCAGTGACACTAATTATGACCTACATTATAGTGTTCAACCTTTTTTCCTGACCTCAGTGTCTATATCTCTAGGTCTCTAAAAATAATTTCACTTTAAATGCACATGGCATAGCAATAATAATATTATTATTAGCAGACAGTTACCTAGGGCTTGATACATAGAAAAACTGTTTTTGAATGCTGTATATATACATATATTCACACATATACATATGATACACACATACATATCCAGTTAAATTTCAAAAACCAACTTTATGGGGTAGGTGCCATTGTTTCTCCTTTTTTTAATCAAAGAGAAAATGAGGTACAGAATGTTTAAGGATCTTGTTTCAGGACACACAACTGAAAACGAGCAGAGGTGTGATAGGAATCAAGGCCCCTTGGTTCCAGGGTGTGTCCACCGACAACCCCCTCCTCAGTCTCTCGTTACTGGAAGTGTGTGAATTATAGACACTGATATCTGGGGTCAAATGTGTGCCCTACTACCTTAATCATTAATTTTTTTATTCACAAGAAGAATTTGGCAATTTAATTCATGAAGCTGGACTACAGGCAGGTTAATTTTCTGTAAAACGAAATTACTAAATTTCATGATGTTATTGGGAGGATAAAATTAAACAATATGTAAAGCTTCCAGCACAGTGCCCAGTGCACAGTAAGTAGTTAATAAATGTTAATTCCCTTCCCTCTGGTTGTCCCTCAGAAACCTCGCATTTAACATGTCACAAGGCAAATCCCAAAATACTTGCTGCTCTTTCCACATGCCTTAATGCAGTGAGAAATTAACATGTAGCCAATAACCTCAGTATAATCTTCTGTTCTTTCTCTTTCTCTGTCCCTTACCATAGCAAAACCATCATCTGATCTATCACCTAGTATTTCTCAAATCTCTCACCTTCCCTGTCCTCCAACCTCCATGACAAGACTGTCTTAATGTGGGCTCTTAGAAACTCTCACCTAAGGTATCAAAATGTTCCCAAGCTGATATCTATTCTGTGGTCCCTCTACTTCCCAGCTCATCTGTGGCTGCCTCAGTTACTGAATCCCTAAAACACAAATCTGAACCAAGTCATTCTGGTGCTTAATGGCCCCCACTGTTTCTACACTGACAATAGGTGAAGTTCAAACACTAGCTTAGCAAGTCTAGTTTCATCCTACCTTAGCAAACTTAGCTCCCAACACTGTCCACACTTAAAAGTATTGATAACATCAAACACCTAATCATTTTCCTAAGGTAATGTGATGGTTTCCCTGTCCTTTGCAGACATTCTCCTCCTCAACTTAAAGGTCACTGAAACTTCTGATATTAGGTGACAGATTGTTGGACAGATGATAGATAAATGGAACAATAGTTTTGTTAACTACATACATCCAACCGTTCTCCAAACATTCTCTCACACTTTGTGTCTAATACCCTTTAAAAAGGAAGTGATCTAAATATACATATATAGAATCTAACTGGTAACAGAAATGAGATGCCAGGTGTTCCACTTTCACAGGGTATCTATCAGGTTAGAAATAAGGCATTGCACTCACAAAGGTACATGAAAAGATAAAAGCTTGTAATGGCATCATAAATCAATGCTTTAGAAAGCCATATTTTGCTCAAACCACATTTTTACTAATGGTAACATTCAGTGGACATTGGTTAGGAACCAAAGGCCTTGAACATATTCCACAAACCCCACTGGGATATAGAAGGCCTGAACACTATTAGAGAAAATATTTTGACTGACTCCAGCTACGAACCACTAGTTCTGGAATGCAGGGACTTCACTTACATAAAAAAGGGACCTGGCTCAACTGCGTTAGAATTATGTGCCACTCAACCCAGAACCCTGCCCTCCTCTCAGCTATAACCCCATCAGAGCCTTTGTTTTCAAAGCCACACAAAACAGAGCTCTCAATATACACTGTGATAGTAAGGAGAGCTGCAGAGTTGCGTGGACTGCATAAGAAACAATGTAAGGAAAAGTATCAGAAGCAGAGGGAGAAGAACTGGTAACTTACCTTTTAATTAAGGAGGACGCGGCAAGCCACGGCCTAGTCTGCTGGACTGACTTCAGGCTTTCCCAGGAAGATAATAGCGCACAGTTGGAGCCCACAGGGTGCGCTCTGTGGCTTCAGGTACGTGGCGGGAAGTGCAGGTTCAGATGGAGGGGCGGGGAGAGGACGAGCCGGGACACAACCGAGCCTGGGGCAGCGCACAGACCACTAGAGCCAGGCCGGAGTCTTTGCAAACCGCGACCGCTCTTCCCAGAAGAAGCCCAATCTCGCGGGATCTCCGGACTTCCACGGGAGCTCGCGCGGGAGTTCGCGCGGGAGTTCTGGGATGAGAAACACCTGGATGCTCTAGGTGCCTGAATCCGAAAGGAGTCTGGCTTGCACCACCAGTCCTCTACGATTCCTCCCCAAAGCCCTAGTCAGAGTCACAGTACTGTGGCACTTTGCCCCAGGGACCTGCCTCTTGTCCACAGTCTGGGCAGGGGCCCCATGCCCACCCTCGTGAACTGCGCGTGCGCGGACCACGCGAGTCTATTGCCTTCCAGGAGGGAGGCAGTAGGCCCCGGGGCAGAGACGCGGAATTCTCGTGCAGGCTCCTAGGGCCCCAATCTGACCTCTGCCACGGTCCAAGCCAAAATATACTGTTTCCTTATCCTCAGGACCAAGTTGTTCCTTCTGGCAGTAGTGGTGCCTAGAATTCACCTTCGGAGTAATTCATTGCGGTTTTCCTGGAAACTTTTCCCTGAAGAACAGCTTCAGGGAGTTGCTCTTCTATTTCTGACCCGGCCCAACTGCCAGCACCTGCGATGAGGGAGCTGGCCTCTTCTCCAAGTCCTTCCATCAGGAAATGTTCTCCTCTTTTTTTTTTTTTTTTTTTTTTTTTTTTTTTTGCGGTATGCGGGCCTCGCACTGTTGTGGCCTCTCCCGTTGCGGAAAACAGGCTCCGGACGCGCAGGCTCAGCGGCCACGGCTCACAGGCCTAGCCGCTCCGCGGCATGTGGGATCTTCGCGGACCGAGGCACGAACCCGTGTCCCCTGCATCGGCAGGCGGACTCTCAACCACTGCGCCACCAGGGAAGCCCAAGGAAATGTTCTTCTCTTTTGAACACCATGGGGGACGCCTGTGAGGCCGTAGTCGGGGCCTAGTCTGGGTGGATAGAATGTGGAGTTTCCCAGGAAGGCAAACAGGCCACAGCTGGAGCAGGTGGCTTCAGGTGTGTTGGGGGAATAAGTGCACGTCCAGATGGAGGGACAAGGAAAGGATGGGCTGGGATGCACTGAGCTTGAGGGGCGACTTTCACATCCCTCACTTACAGTGAAGGACTGCCAATGGAATATGACCCACATACCAAGACAAAGATACCAACCACTGAAGCGAAAATGAGCTCTCCAGTACAGACTCAGTGGTTGAGTCTCCATGGTGCTCAACAAACAGAGTCTAAGGGTTGAGAACACAAAAGTGCCATTCAGGGCTAGATGCCCACATGTAAGTGACACTGAAAGAGGTTAGGGCACCTCATCCTTCACCTGTCCACCTGCTGAAAAACAAAAGATTTCTATTCAAGGATGAGAAAACGGGGTGGACAAAGGTCATGAGATTTCTGAAAAGATACATACAATCAAAGAAAAGGAGCCATTGCTTTGAAGGCTTAGAAGAAAAACATATTGCTGAAAATAGTTCTCTTCAAAAGAGAAGATGATTTTGGAAGATGCTCAAGAGTGCACAGTCTATATATAACAAAAGGGAATGATTTGCTATGATAGCAGAGATACAAAAGGATCTGGCTGCATTAGAAAAATGCCTCAAAAAAATCTCAACCACAGTACATAATTAAAGTTCACTGAGATGGCTAAGAAAGCAGAAGAGTCGTCACAGATTGTCAAGTGAGTCCTGTGGAGGAAAATTTGGGGAAACCCTCTCAGAAAGTAAAGGCAGGGACTTCCCTGGTGGCACAGTGGATAAGACTCCACGCTCCCAATGCAGGGGGCCGAGGTTCGATTCCTGGTCAGGGAACTAGATCCCACATGCATGCTGCAACTAAGAGTTCGAATACCGCAACTAAGGAGCTGGCGAGCTGTAACGAAGACCCGGTGCAACCAAATAAATAAATATTTAAAAATAAATAAAAACTGGTATCAAAAATACTTCCAAGTTAATAATAAAAAATAAGTCCTTGAATTTGAAAGAAAAAGAAAGTAAAGGCAAAGGACGAAGATATTAAAATGATAAGAATAGGAACTAATAAAGAGAGCTTGTCTAACAAATATAGAGGTTCTCAAGGAAAAAGTAAGAAAAATAGAAATAGAATGAAGAATCAAAGATATAATAAAATAACTTTTCTGGGCTTAAAAATTCCTAAGACTACATTTCAAAAGATCTCACCAAATCAAAGGTAAAAATAATGGAGAACACATAAACACTTAACACTCCTTTGCAATTAAACACACCAATTAAAAGGCAAAAGTCTAAACCTGTATTTTAAACAAAATAAAGCTATATGTTTTATGAGAAAATTATTAAAACAAACTGACGGTAAATTGGGAAATTTAAAGGAACAATACACTTCAGGCAAAAGAATAACACAAAGAAAACTGGAATGATCATATTAAAGTAAGGATGATACTATTTTACAAAATGTTATCTTTTCCTTTGTAAATCATGTCCTCTAGCACCTCTAGCATATCAAACCTATTTCCTCATGCAAATAGAGGAAAGTTAAAAATAGGTCAGAGAAGTCACTGATCAGATTTGAAACCACATGACAAAACTAGTCTGAGAGGAGAGTTGCTACTACCTACCATTAACCTACCATCACCCACACAGGCAGAAAAGGAAATCCCACACAGAGTTTCTTTCTTTCTAGACATACTTCTGAAACAAAATCTCACATGGTGAAAACTCCCATTTACAATCTGATGCCACATAGAGGAGGAGTTGGGCCAGGGAAAAAAATCTAAAACACTAGCTTTTAAACAAGCCAAAAGACATTGAGATCTTAAAGACACAAATGAAAATATAAGAATGATTTTACTAGATTAGACTAAGTTTAGTTATTCATCTGTATTCAGCGTGTGTGGTGGGAGGTTGGGCGGGGAGAGAGAGAGAGACAGAGACAGGGAGATTTCTTCAGTGTGTAAATTCTATCAAAGCAATTTACCTTCTTTTTGAACACTGCAAATTGGAGTAGAGTCCAAGTGACTAGGGCATGTCAAACTGACATAACCTTTAAGAACATAGTTTCTGGAGCCAGACGGCCTGGTTTGGAATAAAGCTTAACTTCTCTGTGTCACAGAACCCTCATATATTAAATGAAGATAATAATAATACCTATTATGTAGGTTTGTGGAAATGATTAAAAGTCTATATACATTTGTGTAAAGTGCTAAATGTGTGGTTCTATTGGTCAATAATCATTTAAGATTTCTCTGCCAATGCTGAGGTGCACTTTAAGAGCTATTGTGAACAATTGTCCTCTTTTTGCTTATTTCTTTTGTCTGTCACCTTTCTTACCATTAACACAATATATCTCCAAATGTAACTGGGTTTCAGTTATTTTAGGATCTATAAAAATGTCATTAACAAGTAAGAAACCAACTCATAGCACAGTGAAAGAGATAAGATTTAGGAACTAAATAATCCAGTCTACTGTGTCTCTGCAAAGCTTCCTGAAATATCCCTTGAGATCTTCCCAAGAAGCCTGCTATGAGAATATTAAGAAAAATTTCATCAAATACTTTTTTATGCATTGTGTAAAACCAACAACAAATACACACAGTGCACTGACTAGGCAGACCAAATAATTCAATTCTGATCATCTTAACCTCTTTCTCTGACAGGTTGCCTTGCAATAGGCTGACTTTTTCTTTCAAATCTTTAAGATTTTTTTTGTAGTTATCAATTTCCTCTTGCTTCTCTTGTTCATCTCTGTCCCTCTGCTCCCTTAAGTGTTCAATTGTCTGCTCCTGATAAGAGAGAACATCAATACATTAGAAAATTCCTTTCATACTTACATCATATGACTGTAATTCAGCTCTTAGCTGATAAAATTTCACACTTCCATCCATCATTCAAAAGATAGTGATAAGTTGTTAATAATTTACTTTTTAGAGAATTCATCCTCCCTACCTATCTTATTATAACAAAGGTCTGGCTTTTGTTCTTTTGATTCCCCTAGGTTTCTTTTCCAATAATTTCAACTAGTGTTAGATGTCCCTAAAGTAGTCTTTTGGAATTATCCCATTTTTTTCAATTCCCAAGTAACCAAAACTTATATATATATACCCTAAGGACAATAAGTAACAAATATTTCATCTTTACACAGGCATACCATGGAGATATCGCAGGTTAGGTTCCAGACCACCACGATAAAGTGAATATTACAATAAAGCAGGCAACTTAAAAACAAAAACAAAATGTGTGTCTCTTTTACATTAATATCCAGGAAATAAATGTATTCCTCAAGACTCTTTGGTTTGACTCTTTGAAAAAAACTCTCAATTAGAGTAGCACAGGCAAAAGGAGAATTTGTTTCACCTAACATAGCCCCAAAAAGAAGAATGTGAGTCACAGAAGCTCAGAGAATGCAACAAATCTAAAGAACAGTTGGAACCAGGATTTTGAGCACCACAGAATGCTTCCTCTTCACTCTTCTAGTCAGTTTATCCTTCGATGTCAGCAACCACTTGAGCATGCCCACTTAGCACAAGTGCCCATGCCCAGACCAATTACTATGATCAGTATAAAGATAGTAGCTCCCATTTGAAATCACATGGGTAGAAGGGATAAAAACAATTAACAGTTATCCAGTGTTTATTTTCTGCCAGGCAGTCTTCTAAGTATTTTACATGTGTTAATTCACTTATTGCTCCCAATAACTCAATTGGGATATTATTATTTCCATTGTACAGGAAAGACACAGAGACAAGAATTATTTAGAAACTCGCCCAAGGCCACACATCAAGTTATTGGTAAAGCTAAGATTTAAAACAGTCAATCCACATGTCAACCTACCCTCAGAATCTGACCTCTGGCCTAACCCAGATGTCTTGAAATATATGGTATAGAAATATAAGAGAAATACACAAATATTAACCATGATTATCTCTAGATTACAATATTATAGGTAGATTTTAAAATTTTCTCCATATTCCAAGTTTACTTAAATGTACCTTACTGATTTTTTAATCAGATAAAAACAATAAAGTTTATTTTCAATAAATATCCAGCCTTCAATTCAAGATTGCAGACAAAGGAAGTGCATTAACTTTGTTAAAACACAGAATTACAAAAAAAGAAAAAAGACAACCTATTATAGTGAAGAAAAGAAAATGGAGAGAAATCAAGAGACAGAAATATATTGACATCTGAAACAGGTTGGAGAAATTGTAATTTAGAATGTGGAATGAAGCAACTGCAAATGGAAGAGGGAGCCATTCTACCCATCAGAGCCAAAAAAATCTCTGAGCTCAGAGTCTGTAGGAGCAATGAAGGAACAGGTGAAAACAAGGGGAATTCCTCCAAAGTCAGCGCACAGAATAATCGTACCTGTCAACCCACTACCCACTTCCCCAGTCATGGAGCATAGAAAACAGCTCAGCATTTATCCCAAAGAGAAAAATATATTTTTTTAAATTTTATTATTATTAGACTCCACTCCAAAAATAAAAAAGTGATCTTTCCTGGAGCTAAGAATTCTAATATAGATAGTGTTCAAATGTTGGTGCCTGGTCCCATCTTATCTTATCTTCCCTAAACAGAACAAACATGCTATCTTGGGAACAACTTCAAGAAAAAAATGGATGCAGTCTCTAAATTGATCCAAGATGAAACAGAAAATCCAATTAGTCTTATAAACATTAAATGACTTGACTAAATAGCTGAAGTTATTTCTACAATTAGAAAAAAAATAGAATGAGGAGAATACAAAGAAAAAACTTTCATCAGTACAAATGAAGATACAAAATGAAATTTAAAATATATAGAGGAAAAATATAAGTAAAAATAAAGTGGGGAAAACAATGTACAAAATAAGAGGGTAGAAATGAATCCAAATATTTAGCAATTACAACATAGGGAATAAAATTTCCAATTAAAGGACTGAGACTTTTTTTCCAGATTGTTATTTTAGAAAATTCAACCAAAAGCTATTTATAGAAGACAAATTTAAAACACAAGGACATAGAAAAAGTGAATATAAAAAAGATTGGCCTACATCAATTAAAGACAGCTGATATAGCATCATTAATATCAAATATAACAAACCCTAATGCAAATAAACTTTAAGAAATAGTCACCCCTTATTTATAAAAAGTTAAATTCACTAGAAAGATATAACAATTCTAAACCCATATGAACATAAAAATAGTTTCGAAGTCAATCCTCATCATTCATGGAGTTTATATTTGAGAAATTGATAACTGGCTAAAACCTATTTGTAATTTCAAAGCAACACTCACAGTGCTTTTGTGGTCATCCACAGACACATACACAGAAGAAAAATTTGAGTAGCCCAAAGTGCACTTTCCCAGCAGAAATTGAACAAGGTGATGCTCTGCCGTTTTGTTTCAGTTTTCATACTGTAAAAAAGTATCTTTTTCCACTCCTATTTAGTGCCATTTTTTCCCTCATTTCTGTGCTTTTTATTGGTGATTTCACTGTCTTAAGATGGCCCCTAAGTGTAGTGTGATAGTTCTGTAAAGTTTTCGTAAGCACTAGAATGCTGTGATTTGCACTGCAGAGAAAACACATGTGTTAGATGAGTTTCACTGAGGCTAGAGTTATAGTACTATTGGCCATGAATTCAATCTAAATGAATCAACAACATGTATAAAATAAGGTGTCTTTAAACAGAAACACACATAAAACAATGAAGACAGGGATCAGACTTGCCCTGATATTGGGAAATAATCAGAAAGTATGATGTATAAGAATAGTCCAATAAGTTAAATAAAATTTAGCACATAGTTCAAGACATAGCTCAGGCTCAACATGGTGTGTGACATTGTTCCTCAGAATCATCCTCCCCCCTAATATGGTCTCTTATCACCATATTCACAATTCCAAAGACACAGCCTCAGAATATTTGCTACATTATATGGAAAATATCAGCATGTATATCTATCTCCTCGACTAGACCATAGCTTCTCTCAGGACAAGACTTATTTCTTATTCATCTCTGCTTCCCAACATCTTACACAAAGGGGTACAGAATAAGTTCTAAATAAACATCTGATGACTGAATGAATGAGTGAATGGATTTTAATTTAATAAAGACCAAAATGCATTGGTGATGGAAGAGCTGTTTTCTCTTTATGACAGGATTCTTCATCTCCTTCCCTCACTGTAAAAGATACCACAAAATAGTTGAAATCCAAGAAGCCATGTTTTTGGAAAAGATGAGAGGTCTTTTAGCAAGGAAGACTTCCTTAGTGGATTAATATTGAGCTCACAGTTGAATGTGTAATATAATTCCCCTTGATGTATATCCACAAATTGTTTACCACATTTGATATCTTGAATGTGACATAAGCAGTTATAATCCTTCCAGCTGAAATAAAACTTAGATCTAAACAGCTAATAATTCAGAACTGAAATAAAAAAGTAAATACGGACAGAGTCCAAGATCTTACAGCTCAGCTTATTCCCTCTGGAAAGAACATTATCATTTTTTATTCTAGCATTGTGTTCAAGATGTTTTCATCTGCAGAAGCCCTGAAATCTTTCCTATAGACCAAATATTCTGATTTGCTGCTCTTTACTTCTTTACATTGATTTAAAAGATCAGTTGACATTATGAAGTACCCTGATTTTGAAGACAAGTTCCCAGAATGACCAGAATACAGAATACTTTGCCAATGCCAAATTTAAGGATCACAGTAGAGTCACAGTGATATAAGAACTGGAAGTATAAAGAAGCGCTTAATCTGTATTTGTTCTATTTTCTATTGTTTAGTTTCTAATATGGAAGCCATTTCTTGCTGGGGAAACAAAAAGCTATCTCAGATGCTTCCATACTATTATGGAAAATCATGCAGTCTTACAGTTGGATATGATTTTTGAGCAATCTTCTTTCAATTCACAGCACCATGGTGCATACCGTTCAGGTTAGAGGAAGGTGGAGATAGTGTTTCCCCACCAACAAGGATATGGTGAACTGAGTTCCAGCAAGTTGCTTCCAGCCATAAGCCATCTAATCAGTTCATCACACTGTGTGACACTAATACCATTGTCTTGATGTAGCAAAGGTACCATGATGTAGTAAATGTTAGGAACCACTACCTTGGCGATCACCTAATCTAACTTACTCAAAAAGTAATGCTCACTACAACCATGCTGACCCAGGATTATTTGAGCTCTATTTGTGTGTTTTCTATGACTGATTTCTCAATATTTTGTAAAACAACTCTTTCTGAAAGATCCTCCAGAGACAGAGGTTTAAAAAAATCTTCTAACTTCCGTGAATTGAAGCAAATCCTGACATTTGAAGCTACAGTGAATACAGCTTCGCATGAGAGTTTGAATCTTAGAGTCCAGATATTACCTTTGTTCAGTTATCAGTCTCCAAGACATACATTTTCAATTCCCTCAAATGTTTCTAAAATGACAAGGCTCAAGAACCCCCCACAATTTGGCAACAAACAATCAACAATCTCATTTACAAAAAAAAAAAAAAAGTTTCTTTTAAAATACACAATCTAGTACTTAATACTAAATGTAATTAAATCAAAGCTTATTAAAATGTGTCTATTATTTTCTCAGTTTTTATTTAATAAAAAATAGAATGGGATGTTTCTTTTTTCCCCCTTAGTAACTTCACCATATGTTTTTTTACATTGAATTTGTGATTAATGGAAAATCTCAGGATATTTTATATGAACTGCTATCAAGTCAAAACATATCTTCTTCTCCTGTACTTTTTCATTTTTTTTAATTAATAAACTTGATTTTTATAGAAATTTTAGGTTCACAGTAAAATTGAGCAGAAAGTACGGAGAGTTCCCACATACCCTCTCTCTCAACATACACACAACCTCCCCCATTACTGACATCCCCCACCAGAGTGGCGCATTTGTTGCAATGATGACTCATCATTATCACCCTAAGTCCATAGTTTACATTAGGGTTCATTCTTGATGTTGTACATTTTTTGAGTTTTGACAGATGTATAATAACATGTATCCACCATTGTATTATTGTACAAAATTGTTTCACTGACCTAAAAATCCTCTGTGTGCTACCTATCTATCCTACCCACTCCCCTAACCTCTGGCAACCACTAATATTTTTACTGTCTTCATAGTTTTGCCTTTTCCAGAATGTCCTAAAGTTGGAATTATACAGTATGTAGCTTTTCAGATTGATTTCTTTCACGTAGTAATATGCATTTAAGTTTCTTACACATCATTTTTATTCCATGACCAAGTAGGTTTATATATACAAATAAAATTGTATATATTTAAGGTGTACAATGTGATGATTTGACATATGTATACATTGTGAAATTATTACCATAATCAAGTTAATTAACACATTCATTACCTCTTATAATTATTTTTTTTGTTTGTTTGGTAAGAATGCTTAAGTTCTAGTCTTGTAGCAAATTTCAAAAGTATAATACAGTACTACTAACTATAGTCACTATGCTGTATATTAGATCCTTAGAACTTATTCATGAAAATTTATACCCTTTGACCAACATCTCCCCATTTCCCCATCCTCCAGTCCTTGGCAACCACCATTCTACTCTCTGTTTCTGCAAGTTTGAATTTTTTTTAAACTCATTTTGCTAAATATAAAGACATAAATTTCCATTTTTTTCCTATGTTAAACTTAACTAAACTTACTTCTCACCTGAAAACAAAATTTTTGTTCCTGCCTTGTAATCAGTTAGTTTTAATTGTTGATACTTCTTTTGCACATGACCTTTTCATAGGTCTTCAGTCAGGTAATTAAATTGCAAAGTAATTGCAAAGCTGTAATGCAAGCCAGATACAACAGGATTCCATGTCACACCACTAGAAACTTCCCTCCACCTTGACATCTAACCACCTAAATATCACCAAAGTATTTCTTATCTGCTATATTTTTCTTTGTATCTTTCTTTATTGTGCTTTAATCTAAAACAACGTCATACACATTTCTCAAAGAAGACATACAGAAGGGCAATAGGCACATGTAAAGATGCTCAACATCACTAATTATTAGAGAAATGCAAATCAAAACTACAATGTGAGGTACCACCTCACACCAGTCAGAATGGCCATCACTAAAAACTCTACAAATAACAAATACTGGAGAGGGTGTGGAGAAAAATGAACCCTCCTACACTGTTGGTGGAATGTAAATTGGTGCAGCCACTATGGAGAACAGTATGGAGGTTCTTCGAAAAACTAAAAATAGAGTTGACATTTGATCCTGCAGTCCCACTCCTGGGCATATATCCAGACAAAAGTATAATTCAAAAAGATATTAATACATGCACCCCTATGTTCATAGCAGCAGTATAGTATATACAATAGCCAAGACATGGAAACAACCTAAATGTCTATGAGTACACACACACACACACACACACACGCACACACACACACACAATGGAATACTACTCAGCCATAAAAAAGAATGAAGGGAAGAGAAAGAAAGGAACAAAAAAGAACTACAAAAACACCCCCAAAACAATTAACAAAATGACATTAAGTACACACCTATCAATAATTACTTCAAATGTAAATGGATTAGAGGCTCCAATCAAAAGACAGAATGGCTGAATGGATATATAAACGAGACCTTTATGTATGTTGACTAGAAGGAGACTCACTTCAGATCTAAAGACTCAGACTGAAAGTGAGGGGATGCAAAAAGGTATTGCATCCAACTGGAAATTGAAAGAAAGCCGGGGTAGCAATGTCTTATATCAGACAAAATGACTTTAAAACAAAGATTGCTATAACAGAAAAAGAAAGACACTACATAATAATCAAGGGATCAATCCAACAAGAAGATGTAACAATTATAAATATTGATATATATGCAGCAAATATGGGGCACCTATATTCATAAAGCAAATACTGACAGATGTAAAGGGAGAAATTGACACTAACACAATAATAGGGAACTTTAACACCCCACTTTCACCAATAGACAGATCATCCAGACAGAAAATCAAAAGGGAAATACTAGGCTTAAATGACACATTAGACCAGATGGACTTTATATATATAAAGGATGTGTATTCTGCAGCTTTTGAATGGTATTTTATATATATAAATATATATAATATGAAAATATATATATATTTTATATTATATAAATATATAATATGATATATAATGTATTATATATTATAATATATTAATGTTTTAATAATGTTATAATTAATAATATTAATTAATAATGTTATTATTAATATTGATTATGCTACATATTATATAATACATATATAATATATTCACATATAAATTATATATATTTATCATATATTAATATATAATTAATACTAATATATCCATTATATTAATATGTAATATATTGTTGAATGTTAATGTATAATATATATTAATATTTGATTATTAACATTGAATAATAAATTATTAAATATTAATATATATATTTATATATTATATTATATTTTATATATGTATCGGGTGCCATTCAAAGGCAGCAGAGTACACATTCTTTACAAGTGCAGATGGAACATCCTCCAGGATAGATCACATGCTAGACCGTAAAAAAAAGCCTTGATAAATTTAAGAAAACTGAAATCATACCAAGCATCTTTCCAACCACAATGCTATAAGACTAGAAATCAACTACAAGAAAAAAACTGCAAAAAAACACAGACACACGGAGGCTAAACAATATGCTACTGAACAATCAATGGATTATTGAAATCAAGAAATCCAAAAATAATTGGAGAAAAATTAAAACAAAAACACAATGATGCAAAAATCTATGTAACTCAGGAAAAGCAGTTCTAAAAGGGAATTATGTAGTGATAAAAGCCTACCTCAGGAAACAAAACAAAACAAAAAACCCTCAAACAACCTAACTTTATACCTAAAGGAACTGCAATAAAAGAACATACAAAACTGAAAGTTAGTAGAGGGAAAGAAATCAAAGGTTAGGGCAGAAATAAATAAAATAGAAGCCACAAAAAAGAAAAGATGAACTAAGAGCTGGTTCTCTGAAAAAATAAAATTGCTTAACCTCAACCAGACTCAACAAGAGAAGAGAGAACCCAAATAAATAAAATTAGAAATGAAAAAGGAGAAGTTACAACTGACAAGACAGAAATAGAAAGGCTCATAAGAGACTACTATAAGCAACTATATGTCAATAATAAAATGGACAACCTAGAAGAAAAGGACACACTCTTAGTAATGTACACTCTCCCAAGACTGAACCAGGGAGAAATAAAAAATATGAACAGACCAATTACCAGTAATGAAATTGAATCAGTAATTAAAAAAAAAAAACCCTAACAGATAAAAGTTCTGGACCAGATGACTTCACTCATGAATTCTACCAAACATTTAGAGAAGAGTTAACACCTATCCTTCTCAAACTATTCCAAACAATTTCAGAGGAATTCATTCTATGAGGCCACCATCACCCTTATACTACAACCAGACAAATGTAGCACAGATAAAGAAAATTACAGGCCAATATCATTGATGAACATAGATGCAAAAATCCTCAACATAATACTAGCAAACTGAATCCATCAATACATTAATAGGATCATATACCATGATCAAGTGAGATTTATCCTGGGAATGCAAGCATGCTTCAATATCTTCAAATCAATCAATGTGATACACCACATTAACAAACAAAAGTATAAAAGCCATATGATCATCTCAATAGATACAGAAAAAGATTTTGACAAAATCTAACATCCATTTTTGATCAGAACTCTTCAGAAAATGGGTATAGAGGGAACATACCTCAGCATAATAAAGGTCATATATGTTAAGCCCACAGTTAACATCATACTTAAAGGACAGAAGCTGAAAGCATTTTCTCTAAGAGCAGGAACAAGATAGGGAGGTCACCCTTGCCACCTTTCAACAATATTGGAGGACCTAGCCATAGCAATCAGACAAGAGAAATAAATCTACATTGGAAAGGAAGAAGTAAAGCTATCACTGTTTGCAGATGACATAATAATAAGAAAATCCTAAAGATGCCACCAGAATACTGCTAGAGCTCATCAATGAATTTGGTAAAGTTGCAGGATACAAAAAAAAAAAAAAAAAAAAAGAATGAAATAATGCTATTTGCAGCTTTGTGGATGGACCTAGTGATTACCATACTAAGCAAAGTAAGTCAGAAAGAGAAAGACAAATACCATATGATATCACTTATATGTGGAATCTAAAATATGACACAAATGAATTTATCTATGAAACAGAACCAGACCCACCAACATAGAGAGCAGACTTGTGGTTGGCAAGGGGGGGGAAGGTGCAGGGGAGGATTGGACTGGGAGTTTGGTACTAACAGATGAAAACTATTAAATATAGAATGGGTAAACAACAAGGTCCTATTGTATAGCACAGGGAACTATATTCAATATCCAGTAATAAACCATAATGGAAGAGAATATGAAAAAGAATATATGTGTGTGTGTATATAACTGAATCACTCTGCTGTACACCAGAAACTAACACAACATTGTAAATCTACTGTACTTCAATAAAAAATAAGAATACACAATGTGCATATGCCACATCAAAAGAGGTATTGTAATTTAAGGACTGTAGGGTAAAAATAAAACCCAAATCTGTCACAGCTGCATAGAAAAAACATTTTTTTAAATAAAACAAAATCATACAAAAGCATACCCAGTATCTTAGGTAAGTAATGTTAGCTTACTATAACTAAGCTAAAAAGTTGAGCTAAAAACAGCTCAAATACATTAAATTTTGTTTCTTTCTCCTGTAAAGATGAAAAAGGTATTCCTGATTGACTAGAAACTCTCCTTTAAGCAGTAATTCAGGGACACAGATTCTTTCCATCTTATGGCCCTGCCATCTTCCATATGTGACTTCAAAGGTTGTCATGCTCCCCTGTATCAAGTTGGTGGAAGATGAAAAAGCAAGTGAAGAAAGCACACTGGATTTTTTTTAAAATCCTGACTTAAAAGTGAATTTTTAAAATTGGTGGAAGTACTTGCTAGCAGGGAAACCACATTCCAGCAATAACCCCACACTGTGGAAAGAGGGACACAATTTTGGAGGGAGGCTACTACTTTTCTTTAAAATAGTCCACCCCTCTGGCCATCTTTTCCTTCAAGTCAAGCTTTCCCCATGGGAGACCATCTAAAGTCTACTCAGAAACCATCCAGGTCAAAGTTCTGAACATCC
Organism: Pseudorca crassidens; assembly: GCF_039906515.1. Taxonomy (NCBI): domain Eukaryota; kingdom Metazoa; phylum Chordata; class Mammalia; order Artiodactyla; family Delphinidae; genus Pseudorca; species Pseudorca crassidens. The sequence continues at coordinate 89,405,546 of NC_090297.1, read as the reverse complement.
TGACGAAATGCAACATTCTTCACCAAGTCTAAAACGTGGCTCCTTGTGGTCCTCCTATAAATTAACAAAACAGCTTCTATTCATCACACATACGTATTCTCCCCCCCCCCTTCCTTCTCCTTCTCCTTCTTTTTCTTCTCTTCTGCCCTGCCGCCTCTTTCAATAGAGGAGCAGGCACAGAAAAACTATAATAAAAACCCCCCAATAGGAAGAAAGAACGGAAAACAATGTAGCACAACAATAATTAACTCCCAATGGGTAGGCATTATTAACACCTTTTCCTGGTAGCAGAGGATGCCCTTAGATTAGACTAAATCTCTGGTAGGAACTTTCTTGCCCATTGTTGTCTCTCACCACTCGTTCCTGCCCTATCCTTCAAAATCTCAGTAGATTCTGATTTTTCTATTTCCAGACAGTTCCATGTGATAGTAACCATGACCAAACTTTTTTCTTGGGTATAATTTTGAAACCTGATTTCTTTACTTCCTTACTCCCATGCCATTCTCTCACAACTCAGTAGTATCTGCCTTGAAGCCATCTGATATATTATGCTTGATTGAGAAGGAAATTCCCATAGTCTGATCTTTGTCCCAGGGTTGCTTACATGAAAAATCTTAATAAATCTTTGTTGCTCTGCTCTAAGCTTTTTTTTAGTTTCATTTCTTGCTGTTTGGGGGTATGGGAGTAGATGGTTTTTCCAACTCTGCAAGGCTCAAAATTTCTGGAATCTTTCTATCCCCTTTTATTTCTGCTTTCAAACTGCCAGTTCTTTCTTTTTTTTACTTTGTTTTTTAATACCCTGCCAAATGCAGGAAGACGCAACTAATGCACAATTAGATGTCTATACCTCTAGAGCTTCAGATTTTATAAGTAGTTGATTGGCTTCCAAGAGATTACAACTTTACCAAATGTTTTGTCACTATATAATATAGATCTCCATTTTTCCAGCCTCCAACATGCATTTTCTTGCAATCTCATGACTATTAAGCCAATGACACATATTTTAATTATTGTTGTAGAAGCAATTTTCAAATGTTCCAATCTTCATATTAATTAAAGACAAGCTAGCTGCTGTAATAAAGAACTCACAAATTTTAAATGGCCTAAACACATTAGAAGTTTATTACTCACTTCTATAAGGTCCAAAATGAATGTTCCTAATCTGTGGAGGGCTCTCCCTCTCCAGAGAACTAGGCTACTTCCACCTATGGCACCACCATCTTCTGATGTCATCATGTTAATCTTTGATATTAGTGGAAGGGAAAGACCCAGTGGAGAAACCACGTCTTAAAAACTCATATCCTTTCTACTCACATTTCAAGGGGAGCATAGAAATGACGACATCTTCTTCCATAAAGTGTTTGGTTAGCTTTTTGTGCCTCACTCATCATTAGGAAGTGTTAGAGGCAAATAAATGACAATTCCTGAATTAACCTGGGAAAATACATGGAGAACATTCATGTAAAATTCGCATGTACTTCACAAACCCAAAACTTGACTATGAAATTTTTAGCAAATCAATATCACAAAATAAATCAGGACAAATTGTTGCACAGTAATTCATTGATATCTAAATTGATATCTAAATTATTATAAAAACACAATTAAGGAAAAATAACAATAACCCGTGATACTTGGTTACAGAAATTAGGCTAAAAAAAGTAGAAATGTGAAAACAGGAAAGCAAACACTCACACTGTTAGAATCATGAGGTATCATTTATAAATACTAAACCACAATGAATTAAGAAAGGACGTGAGTGACAGAATGGTGGCTGAGTTAGCAGTGAGATTCTACCACAGACTCACCAGAATGGCTGAAATTTTATTAATCAGTCAATCTGACAATACCAACTGTTAGGATGTAGAACAACTTAAACTCTCATACTCTGCTAATTGAAGTGAAAATTGGTAAAACCACTTTAAAAAACTGGCAGAATCTACCAAGTCTGACCACATGCCTTCTGATTGCCTAACAAGTCCACTCCTAATTTTATATTCCATCAAAATGTATATAGATATGCAACAACAGACATATATGAGAATGCTCCTAGTAACATTGCCAGTAATAGTCCAAACTTGGAAATAGCCCAAATATCCATCAACAAGAAAACATTTTTTTTTTTTTTTTTTTTTTTTTGCGGTACGCGGGCCTCTCACTGTTGTGGCCTCTCCTGTTGTGGAGCACAGGCTCCGGACGTGCAGGCTCAGTGGCTATGGCTCACGGGCCCAGCCGCTCGGCGGCATGTGGGATCTTCCCGGACCAGGGCACGAACCCGTGTCCCCTGCATTGGCAGGCAGACCCTCAACTACTGTACCACCAGGGAAGCCCAAGAAAACAAAATTTTTAAAGTGTATTTTTAAACAATGGAGTACTATAAAATAATGATTAAGGACATACCATTACTATATGTCATCAAGTGGATGAATGCCACAAGCATAAAATGGAGTGTAAAAAGCCGGACGCAAAAATACATACTGTACTGTTTGCTTTAATAAAACACACAAAGGAAAATCTAATCTGTGTTATTAAAATTAGAATAATTGTTACCTTTTGTCTGGGGTGGGGGTGGAGTCAGCAGGTAAGTAGTAGGTGGGTGCATAAGGGAGGTTTCTGAGATGCTGGTAATGTTAAATGTCTTCATTTGGGTACTTACACTTGGGTGTATTCACTTGGTCAAAATGAATTTTCATGCCCTTAAGATTTATATACTTTCAAGAAAAGTTATTAATATTTTCATCACTAAATTTCCCTTTTATTATTTCTTTTTAACTATGGACACCATAATCTGAAAGTATTAGTCTAACAACAAAACTATACTTACTGACATTTAGCACTGTTTTTCTTACACTCTTTCAAATTTTAGCCAGTGGTCTATATTTCTGAGTCATAATATTATTTACAATACTACATGTCATACTAATAATAACAAAATTAAGTCCACAGACACTTAGCATTTTTCAGTGCTAGTAGTTACTCATTTTGACCATCACCCAGCATTTGTATCCAAGGTTGATGATCCAAAGGACATGTTCATTTCATTATAGTGACCATCTGACTGGTAGGTCTAGTCACAGTGTTTGAGCACCACTAACTTGTTCCAATAATTTCCATGATGTCACCAGTAGCCAATCATTACTTCTTAACTTCAAAATGTGCTTCCCTATTTTTGGCCCAGAACAACAAAAAAGAAATTGTTAGCCAGGCAGTCTAATTCAGGGAATTCAAAAAGTTACTGAAACATTGAAAACACCTTATATTCCCATACCCATAGCATACCCATAGTCATGGACCTTTAGAGATCTGAGAACAAATAGCACATTATTTCTATTATAGGCTTAGATTAAGATGGGAAGAGCCTTTCCTTACTTGCCCTCAGTAAATGGTTTTCTGTTGAACAACTTGAAAAGGCTACCTAAGAGGTCTGCAACAGCAACATTTTAAATGTTTTATATTTGAATTGAAAATATGATATTCTGCCTGCTTATTGACTTTTTTTCTCAAATCTCCTTGGAGCTAGCCTCTGCTAACTATAAACCTTTACTAGTTTTTCAGGTGATTGAGATATCTTTCTGGGTTTAGATATATTTCATGTCAATGCATTAGTTTTAACACAAGGTTAATATTTTTCTTTTGGGGGGCAGATGGAGTTGATTTTACTCTGTCAGGCACTTTGCTAAGTGCTGGGTATATAGCAAAGACTTCAAAAAACTCAGTGTATGGGGAAAAAAATTAAAAGTAAATACAATAAACTCTGAGATAGTCATCAAGTGAAATGAATACACTTGAGGAAATAAGAATCAATTCAACTTGGTAAATTAAGAAACCTTTAGAAAATAGATATCATCAGGGCCTTGAAGGATCTGTAAAAATAACTTACACCTGTGAGGCACTTATTTGCAAGCATATTTCATTTTTCCTTAAGGAAAAAGTCCCTCTGAGTTTTATATTGTCATAATTTAAGTGATTTGCCAAGGCCATTCAGAACATGAGATATTAGGATTAAAGTTCAGATCCCTGAAGGGGCAGTAAGGTTTAGAAGTAGAGGACTTCGTAATCGGAGTAACCTGTCTTTGAAACACTGCTTTGCCACTGCTGTGTGAGAAAATTATTTAACCTTTCTGAGCCTTGGTTTCTTGATCTATAACATAATACTATCTTCACATCAGGATTACTGTGCATTTTATATGATATAACAAATATGTGTGAAGTGTCTAGCACTGTGTTTAGGAGAATGGGAACTCAACTAAGCAGTGTTTTGTGTTCTTGATCAGATGCTGAGAGATAGGATGATGACGTGATAAATTAATGTTCTAGAAAGACAACTAGGGTGGCAATGTGGAGGATGGATTGATATATCAAGAAGCACAAGAAATGTATGATAGTTAAGAGTGTTTTGCAATGGTCTAACCAAAAGATGATGAATGTTAGAACTAAGGAAATAACCATTGGGATAGAAAAGAAGGAAGAATTAAGAGAAACACTCAGAAGTAGAATTGCCTTGTTGCTTGGCTGACTGTCAGGAGTAGAGAGGAAGGACAAGATAGCCTGACAATTAATAATTGGGGAATCTTGTATATCATACTACCAGGGCCTAAGATAGGGAATATAGATGGAAAAATGGTCTGAAGGTAGATATTCTACTATTTTAGGTATATTGATTCAGGAAATGCTTGTTGAGAAGAGATGTCTAAGTAAGCAGATGGAGACATAAGTCTATATGTCAGAATTGTTAATTTAGATTTTAGAGTCAAGGAATACTTGTGAATTGAAGGCATGCAAAAAGTGAGATCAACCAGGCAGAACCTATTACACCAGTACAGAAAAAGACAAAGACTAAACATCAGAGATATAATAATATTTAAGGGTCAGGCTATAAGGTGGGGTGGAAGTAACCCAGGAAAAGCCCCAAAATGACTAGTCTAGATAAACTAGATATAAATTAGGTATTGGGAAGAAAAATAAAGAAAGTGACATGACATATAAAACCAAAAGAAGAGGGAAGGTCAACAAATTATCACAGAAAAGATTAAAAACATGAGGACTAGCAGGTGTTCACTAGTAATGCTTTGAAAGCTTCAGTGGATTATATAAAAAGGAATTCACGGGGCAAAAAAGAGGTAAGGGATCTACAGAAGATAATAAGCATAAGCAAAGACACAGAAACAGGAAATAGCAAAGTGTGCCTGGTGTATCTCATTTTTGTGCAGATTAGAAAAAAGCACCCATTTGGGCAGACATTACTCCAAAAGTGCTCAGCTAGGCAAGAGTGCAGACTTATCCCTGTGCTTTTGTGCAGTACATAGACTGTGCAACCATTTCCAACAGCTACAGGGGAACAGTCCCATTTAGTTGAAATGCAGGGTATAGAAAAGATAGTACTAGAACATAAATATGGAAAGACGAATTATAGATCACACTTGGATAATCTTGAAAGACAGTTGAGACTTTTGTGCTCAATTCAGAGGTCAATGGGGAGCCATCCATGTCTGTGACATTCACTTAAAGAAGGTGATTCTAGCAACAAAATGTGGTATGAGTAAGAGGAGGAAAATGCAGGCAGTAAGGAAACCACGTGGAAAGCTATTGCAATTGTATAGCTTAATGCATAGGTTTATTTTTCCCTTTGATCTGATTTAAGAAAATTTTAATGAAGTCTAAGGAGAAAGGCAGTGCAGAAAAAGCACAGTGTTTATCTACAGAGCTTTCGTTTCCAAATGTAAAAAGAATTAGCTCCTCCAGGAGCAAATTAGGCAGATACAGAGAAAGGCACTCTCTGCTCAACTTGGCAATATGATTTAGTGTCCTGCTTTTCCAGTCCCCTAAGGAACTAAAATGCTTTGAACTACTATATGTGGCCTTTCCCTTGGGTCATCCTCATGTTTTTCTGCTACTAGGTGAAAAGCTGAGTCCTAGAAGTCCAGAACTTTAAAAACTAAAATGTTTAATCAAACCAACTATTTGGCCTCACATGGATTGTCTTTCCTGCTCATCCCATAAAATACTCATAAAATGACTACTATCTGATTTACAATTACTTACTTGATTTTTAAAACAAATCAGTTAACCTGGCTTAATGAACCTAAAGAGGCAAGTTAAAGAAGGAAAAAGGGGAGAGGAATGAGAGCATAATAGGAAAACGAAGAGAAAGACAAGTTAGAATAAGTTAAGAATTATTAAGTGCATATTTGTGCACCTTGTTCCATGTGAAAAACGAGACACATTATATAATCCTCATAACAATCCTGCTATTGTTATCAACATTTTACAGATAAGAAATACTAACTACTTAGAGATTTGACTTGCCCAATTATACCCATGGCAACTGATTTTAAATGATGCCAAGTCATTAATAAGGAAATAAATATTGATATTATCATGATATTCCTACTGAACAACAGTTAAAATGAATATACTAATTCTACATGAATCAGCAGGGGTAAACCTTGATCCATACTGTTGAGTAGAAAAAGCAAGTTTCAAAAGAATGTATATAGAAGGAAAACATATATGTAACACTTTTAATTAAAAAACAAAAATAACATCCAGCCAAGATGGAGTTACAGTGATCAGATTTATCCTTTATCCTCCCTACTGAAACGATTAGAAAAAATATCAAGAAAAGAAACAAATGAGGTGAGCCATAGATTACTGCCTTGCAAGAAATTTCAGTCTGTGACAGAGAAGGAATTAAGAAGACTGCATGAGTTAAAGAGACAGCTGAGAATCCTGGGAGATTAGGCAACCAGATTTCATAGGAAAAGTACCAAAGAGGACAGAGCTGCACAGGGAAAAGACCCTGGAGATCTGTAGAGGACCACATTCCACCACCCCACTCCATCCCCATTAGCATTCAGCAGAGTGCTGATCAGTGCAATTGTGTGAGAAAATTATCCAAGGCAAGGAAAAACTATTGGAAATGATTAGAGAGAATATACCCAGCACTCACATAGGGTAAGATCAGTGTCTTTTCTGACCAGCAAGACTGTAAAAGCTCTTAATTCACAGGGCAGTGGAAAGAGTACCCAGGAAGGTATCGTTTCATTAGTGGAGAAAAATTAATTCTAGAATGAACAGTGAGCCAAATTTACCAGACAAATCATTTTTATAATTTCCCAGATCCAAAAGAAAACAAAGAAACTAAAAACAAAGCTGTAAAGATTTATAGGAATACAAAATTATCCAGCACCAAAAAAGATAAAATTCAAAATGTCTGGAAGCTAATCAAAAAATATCATGCATGTCAAGAGACAGGAAAACACAATTCATAATGAGGAGAATAACAAATCAATTGAAATTGATCCAGAATTGACATAGAAGCTAGAATTAGCAGACAAGGACATTGAAACATTTATTATAACTATATTCTACATGTTTGAAAAGTTACAGACATAGAACACATTTTTTAAAAGACCCAGATACAACTTCTAGAGATGAAAACCACCATATCTGAAGTGAAAAATACACTAGCCAGATTTAATGGCAGATTAGGCATTGCAGAAGATAAGATGACTCAACTTAAAGGTAAAACAATAGAGAATATCCAAAATGAAATGCACAGAGAAAAGGGGATTTTTTTTTAATGAAAAGAGCATCAGAGAGCTGTATGACAACATCACTTGGAGTCCTCAAAGGATAGGAGAGAGGGGGGAAGAACCAAAATAATATTTGAATAAATAATGGCCAAGATTTTTCCAAATATCATGTACAATATTCACCCCCATATCTAAGAAGCTCAATGAACCCCAAGCATAAGAAACAGGAAGAAAATTTCACCAAGGCATATCATAATCAAATTGCTGAAAAGCACTGATAAAGAGAAATTCTTAAAAGACAGAGAAAAAAGGTATGTGACAGAGAGAGGAACAAACCTAAGAATTACATCAGAGTTCTCATCAGAAAGAATGCAAGCAAGAAGAGAGTGAAGCAACGTCTTTAAAGTACTGGTGGGGAAAAACAACTGGCAACTTGGAATTCTATACCCAGTAAAGCCTATACTTTATTTTTCTTATAAGTAAGTTGTAGACAATGATAGTATCTACCTCAAAGTGCTGTTGTGAAGATTAAACTGTGTGATTTGTGTGTGAATGTGTGGTGTGTATGTGTTTGTGTGTGTCTGTGTGCCAGCCAGAATAATGACTGGCATAATAAAAGCACTATAATTGTTTGCTATTACTTATGGTTTTATATACATATATATATATATATATATATGTAAAGTAAAAGTAGAAAAACATGGATGAGAAGGACATACATAAAACAACCCTACCACCAAATGAAACTTAAAAGATTTTGCACAGCAAAGGAAACCATAAACAAGATGAAAAGACAACCCTCAGAATGGGAGAAAATATTTGCAAATGAAGCAACTGACAAAGGATTAATCTCCAAAATTTACAAACAGCTCATGCAGCTCAATATCAAGAAAATAAACAACCCAATCCAAAAATGGGCAGAAGACCTAAATAGACATTTCTTCAAAGAAGATATACAGGTTGCCAACAAACACATGAAAGAATGCTTAACATCACTAATCATTAGAGAAATGCAAATCAAAACTAAAATGAGATATTACCTCACACCAGTCAGAATGGTCATCATCAAAAAATCTACAAACAATAAATGCTGGAGAGGGTGTGGAGAAAAGGGAACCCTCTTGCACTGTTGGTGGGAATGTAAATTGATACAGTCACTATGGAGAACAGTATGGAGGTTCTTTAAAAAACTAAAAATAGAACTACCATATGACCCAGCAATCCCACTACTGGGCATATACCCTGAGAAAACCATAATTCAAAAAGAGTCATGTACCACAATGTTCATTGCAGGTCTATTTACAACAGCCAGGACATGGCAGCAACCTAGGTGTCCATCGACAGATGAATGGATAAAGAAGATGTGGCACATATATACAATGAAATATTACTCAGCCATAAAAAGAAATGAAACTGAGTTATTTGTAGTGAGGTGGATGGACCTAGAGTCTGTCATACAGAGTGAAGTAAGTCAGAAAGAGAAAAACAAATACTGTATGCTAACACATATATATAGAATCTAAAAAAAAAAAACGAAAAGAAAAAGGAAGTGGTCATGAAGAACCTAGGGGCAGGATGGAAATAAAGAAGCAGACCTGCTAGAGAGTGGACTTGAGGACATTGAGAGGGGAAGGGTAAGCTGGGACGAAGTGAGAGAGTGGCATGGACATATATACACTACCAAATGTAAAATAGATAGCTAGTGGGAAGCAGCCGCATAGCACAGGGAGATCAGCTTGGTGCTTTGTGACCACCTAGAGAGGTGGGATGCGGGGGTGGGAGGGAGGGAGATGCAAGAGGGAAGAGATATGGGGATATATGTATATGTATAGCTGATTCACTTTGTTATGGAGTGGAAGCCAACACACCATTGTAAAGCAATTATACTCCAATAATGATGTTTAAAAAAAAATTCTAAAAAAAAAAAAGAAGAATAGTTGAGAAAAATGAAAAAAAAGCAACAACCCTACCAATAAAAAGTCAGAGAAAAAGACAGCTGGAAATTGTATGTCCAATGACAAATACATGATGAGTAAGGTAATGGAACAATCCTTATCTTCACCAGCCTCATAGGAAAAAGGGAAGAATTCTGATCACAGAAAGAGACGAGATGCTCTTCCTACTCCAGTTATATGTGAGAAAAAGACTACAGGAAATTATCCACTCAACTGTCCTTACCTTTCAATCACTACGGAAAATCAACCCCCAGGGACTGTGGACCATTGAGGACAAACATCTCTCCTATTTTGGGATGGCTGGCCATAAAATCAAATCATGAGCATCACTTAGAGGCTTAGGCAAAAACTACTGCCAGAAAGTTCTTAATTCTCAAATCTGTGAATGAACTTCAAGGTCCCAGTATCCCTTTGAAATTGTATACAAAATGGGATATATAGGAATATGTTGTGTGAGTTTGTGTGTGTGTGTGTGTGTGTGTGTGTGTGTGTGTGTTTAGAGAGAGGTCCCATAGTCTTCAACAGATTGTCAAAGTGAAGACCTTAACCACCGAAATGATACAAATGCCTGAGCCAAGAGAAACCTGATTGAAACCAAAAGGTACGTTAATTAGGTTCTCTAATTCTAAAGCTAATTCTCTTCTTTAAAAGTTCATAGGATTTTTGTCGGTCTTGGGGATTATCAAGCCAATTAAAATGGGTAAAGAATTAAGATACCAGAATATAATTTATTAGTTGACCATGACAAACATAATTGCTATGAAATCTGAACTTTAGAAAATGCATCCACAGCATTCTTTCTCTTATGATCCAACTTTAAAAAGAAGCTATCATAATCCCAAGGTTATACAGATAGAATAGGATTGAAAATATTTAAATGGTCTTATTTAAAATCCTCCTAATAAGATAGACTTACGAGTTTTTCCCACTATTAGTGTAATCCTGGCAATGGAACCAAAAGACGTTAAATATTTTCACCCTAGGGACATGCTCTTTTCTCTAGGCATAACTGGATGGTCCTTGATCAAACCACTTAAGAGCTCCATGTTTTTTGGAACATTGTCTAGACTGTCTTCTATTACTACCCTTTTTTCTTTATATCTGTTAATAATTTTGTTTATGCTACTGCTCTAAATTACCAATATAGCCTGGAAATGAAAACAACCTCTTGGTTTCATAATGCAACTCTAAAAGTACAATGCTTTTCCTTTTATCCTCAAAGAATTCTTACATAAATTCAAGTACTAATCATAACAATAACCTTACTATTATCAAACAGAAATATCTCCCAATGGTTTACATTGAGTCTTCTAGTATTGCATAATATTTATTGACTGAGTCCTCAACACTCTGATCCATGTCCACCTCACCTTCCCTTCACCATGTGCCCCAGCAGAAGGTGAAACTAGTTATGCACTTGTGTGTGGGCACGTGTGCACAGCCACACACACAAATAAATAGGTTCAAGTATAAGGTCTTTGAGGTCAAGATTGTTAATTGCCTCACCAATTACTCCTGGGACTGTACAGCTGTGACAAGCAGTGAATCTTAAGCACTAACTTACGGTTGATTTTAAGCAAAGAGACAAACTCTGCTCTACATGAAATGGGAACAATGTTTAGTGTGGAGATGCTGATTTACCTTGCAAAAATGATTTGAATAACATACTAATAATGATAAATCTCCTTTAAGAAACAAAACTTTAACCATACTGAAATCCTTTTAATGTACTATTTATATATATGTTCTCATTAAAAGAAGATTCTGAACTTTTTCTACCAAAAATTCTTTAAAAGTCTCTTTAAATATTAAATATTTCAGGGCTTCCCTGATGGCGCAGTGGTTAAGAATCAGCATGCCAATGCATGGGACACGGGTTCGAGCCCTGGTCCGGGAAGATCCCACATGCTGCGGAGCAACAAATCCCTTGCGCCACAACTACTGACCCCACGCGCCTAGAACCAGTGCTCCACAACAAGGGAAGCTACTGCGATGAAAAGCGTGCGCACCATAACAATCTGTAGCCCCCACTCGCCTCAACTAGAGAAAAGCCCGCGTGTATCAACAAAGACCCAGTGCAGCCAAAAATAAAATAAATAAATTAAAATATATATATTAAATATTTCTTACAAGCACTCATTAAGTGCAGAGTTGTGGAACCATTCTTGTTATTCCTTGGTATTTCTCTTTCCTACGGGAATGGAGAAGATCTATGAATAGGACATCTGTGCCATTTCTTAATTGTTTTGAGAAGAGCATACAGGGTGGGAGAAAGGGAGTGAAATTTTTTTTTTTTTTTTGCGGTATGCGGGCCTCTCACTGTTGTGGCCTCTCCCGTCGTGGAGCACAGGCTCCAGACGCGCAGGCTCAGCGGCCATGGCTCACGGGCCTAGCCGCTCCGCGGCGTGTGGGATCTTCCCAGACCGGGGCACGAACCCGTGTCCCCTGCATCGGCAGGCGGACTCTCAACCACTGCGCCACCAGGAAAGCCCGGGGGGTAAAATATTAACGGGAAAGTAACTTTGACATTCCTCTAAGCTCTGTACTAATACAAGCATGGTTTACAAAGCCCTCATTTCAAAAGTCAGAAACTCTGGAGAGATAACAAATAAAAATGATTCCAAGACAGGTCCTGGCCCCATAATATTTATACTGCATAAAAACAGAAAATACTGAACTTGAAGAAAATAAGAGCTAGAAAAGAGAGACACAAACTAGTGACTATTATAAACCAGAGAGAGAGAGAGACAGAGAAATAGAGAATCAGAAAGAGACAGAGAGAGGGGCTTTCTATACATGCCTCAAGATTTTCAATTGCAGTGCCTTATAACAAATTAAAATGGGAAACTGGTTTGGAAAATATAAAAGGGATAAATAGCTCAGGCAGTTGCCCTCTAAACCCTCACCCACACCCCACCCACAGCAACCCCCTGCCCCATTATCCCTTTATCAGGGTAAATATATTTCTACTTTTTTTAGGGTTGATAGCATAATATAGAATTACATTTTAGTGCACCTCTGCCACTAGCTAGTTGATAATTAATCAAATGTGGATTTATTGAGGATTCTCTATAGGCCAGGACTCTGCTGAGAGCCAAAGCTACACTGTCAGTATTCCTGTTCTAAGAAAACTCACAGTGTCTTCATTTAACAAATATTTTTGGTTGCCCTTATCACAACAGCATACCAGGTACTTAAAGATATAATGGCTACCGAGGTAGACATTGCCCCTGATCTCATGGAGATTGCATTCTAACCCAAAATTAAGACTTTAAACAGTATATTCATTTTTACAACTTATTCATAACCCATTACAACTGTGATGAGACTTAACAGCACACATACTGACTACCTTGACCTAATTCTGAGAAACAAAGTATTTTTTCCTAATAATGGTCTAACCTTTAGAGCCATTTACCCCCAAGTTTAAATCCAAGCTCCACTACTCCTAGCTTTGTAACCTTGAAAAAGTCACTTAACTTTTCTCACTGCTCTGTACCTCGGTTTCTTAATTGATGAAATGGAGATAATAAATAGAACGTCCTTTGCAAGCTTGTGGTGAGACTTAAATAAGTTAATATTGTAAAATGCTTAAGATAGTGTCTGGCACATAATAAAGCTCAGAAAAATGCTAGCTGAAATTACATTTATCAAAAAGCTGTGGAGTAAGAGAGAAGAGTGGGAAAAGGAGAGAGAGGGAGAGGTAATGCCATACAGCACAACCTGCATGTGCAAAGGCGCTGAGAAAGGTCCAATTGAAGAATGAAGGGAATTGAAAAGAAAAATATGCAAAATTGGAGAGATAGGCAGGCCCTCAAGAGTTTTAGATAGTAATCCAATTGGGTGTTGTGAAGAGTTTTAAGCGGAAGAGCAACATGGTTAAATTTTCATTTTAAGTAAAACAATCTCCAATGAAAAGAATGTTTTATAAGAGCAAAATAGAGGAAGAAAGCTTAAGAAGCTATAGCTGCAATATCGGTGACAGATGATAATTCCTTAAAATTGAGAGGCAGTGGTTAGAGATAAAGAGATATTTAAGATGAAGGTGCAACTAAAAATTGAATATGGGTCAATTTGCATTAATTACTATGTTTAGTTAGATTTCAAATTTCTACACCTGGATGCATAACGGTGCCATCCACTGAAATAAGGAAGATAAGAAGAGTTGGTTTTGAGGAAAATACATGAATTCAGTATTGGGGCATGTGTATTAGTTTGCTAGGGCTGTGAAATTAAATACCACAGATTGGATGTCTTAAACAACAGAAGTTAGTTTTCTTACAGCTCTGGAGGCTAGAATTCCAAGATCAAAATGTCAGCAGGTTTGGATTCTTTTGAGGATTCTCTCCTTGGCTTGCAAATTGTCACCTTCTAGCTTTGTCCTCACATGGTTGTCCCTCAATCTGTATGTCTGTGTCCACATCTCCTCTTCTTATAAGGACACCAGTCATTATTGAGTTAAGGTCCACCCTAATTATCTAATTTTAACTTAATTACCTCTTTAAAGGCCCTGTCTCCAAATTCAGTCACCTTCTGAAATACTGGGGGCTAGGGCTTTAACATATGAATTTGATGGGCACACAATTAAAGCCATAATAGTTTATGTTTGAGGGTACCTGTGAGAAAATGCATGAAAATAATATATGAGCAGGATATATAGATCTAAAGTTCAAAGGAAAGGTCTTGGCCAGAAGTTCAAATTAATGTATATAATTAATGTAAATAATAACTGATAAATGAAGTCAGGAGTGTGGATGACTTCACCAAAAATATAGAGATGGAGAATGGAAGAGGGATTAGCCCACTGATTGTTCAAAGTTTAGAAGAAGGAGGGGGAGAAGGGGAAAGTTTATAAGGGAAAAATCTTCGCAGGAGACAAAGAAGCAGCAGCCAGAAACAAGGGGAGGAGAAAAGTATGAGGTTTATGGATGTCAAAGGAAGAGAGTGCCTCAAAAAGAATGAGTATCCAAGTACGATAAATGCTGTGGAAATGGTGGAAATAATAAGTCTATTAGGAGATATTGATAGATAAAGAGATAATGATACAAGGCAATGTTCAAAGAGAAATAGAAACAGAGTGATATAAGACCATGGAGGGCCTAAGTTTATTCATTCAATACATATTTACGGAGCAGACACTAATCAGTATCAGAAGCTTAACAGTAAAAAGACAGAAAAAGTACCTGCCCGGCTGAACTTAACAGCCTAATCGGATTTAGAGTAAAATAACCAGGCATTTAAGTACAATGATAGATGAAGTACAATTCTGAAGAATTAGAAAGAATGTTTTACAAAAATCAGTGGACAGAGAGTAGAGGCAGAAAATAAGGCATTTCTAATAAAGGGACAACTGTTTCCCAAGGTGCTGAGGCATCAAAGAGCCCAGTGTTCTGGGGAACAAGAACAGAGAGATGTTCAATATTGACAGAGCTGTGACATGAAGAGCAAAGAAATGTATGTGTAAATACGTACGTTGAAGTCATATCATGAAAGAATTTCTAGGACAAACTAAGAAATTTGCATTTTTTCAATATCTATTGTGTCCAATAGAGATTTTTTAAACAGGAAGGAAATTGCCAGTTTTGTGTTATAGAAACATCGTTGACAGTAAGCAGGAGTGTGGGTCGGATTGAATAGAAATTAGTAACCAGCACATCTATTAAGATTCTGCCGCAGTAAGCCAAGCAAGAGGTCCTGAGAGCTTTACTGAATCAGTGGCAAAAGAATATGGAGGAAAGGGACAACCAGAGCAACATTTTCAGATAGAATCGTCACATTTCATTTCCAATAAGACTGGGAGGGAAAAAAGGAGCTAATGATAGAATAAAACAAGGCAAATGGTGCTGCTCTTTTTTTTTTTTTTTTTTTTTTTTGCGGTACGCGGGCCTCTCACTGTTGTGGCCTCTCCCCACTGCAGAGCACAGGCTCGGGACGCGCAGGCTCAGCGGCCATGGCTCACAGGCCCAGCCGCTCCGCGGCACGTGGGATCTTCCCGGACCGGGGCACGAACCCGTGTCCCCTACATCGGCAGGCGGACTCCCAACCACTGCGCCACCAGGGAAGCCCGGTGCTGCTCTTATTGAAGAACACAGGAGAGAAACATTCAGAAAGTTCAAGAATGTAATTGGGGGGAAGTAGTCTCCCTGTCTCTACCCTAGATTAAAACCACTGAGGGAAAAGTGGGGAAATAAGGACAATAAATCACCCAGATTAGGGATTTAAGGGCAGTGAAAACCTGAAGACCTATGCCAGTTTGGGTTAGCATTAGCAGAATACAAATGAAGGCATCAGTCTCCCACGTCTCCAGATTGGCATGAAAGAGCATCAGAAAATTTTCATGTCTACACTGGGTAAATGACAAAGGGCCAAGAGTCATGTTATAAATGACTAAAGAGTGATCTGCCAGATGAGTACTGAGACCAAATAGGAATACAGCTGTCTCAACAGATGCCCAGTAGGTCAGACTCTGATAACCAGAACCAACATTAGTGAGGCTGCAAAGCAGACATCAGTAAGAATAGGCATAGATCAGATAGAGCCCTACCACCTTCCTCCCACCCACCATGATTTTTTATGGCCCTGAAACTTAAATGCAATCTCAAAGAGAAGTAGGAGAGAAGGAGACAGTGAATCAACTAAAACTAATCTAAAATCTTCTGCTACTAGATGTTGTTTGGTTACAGAAAAATAAAGGTATATTTTTGATTATAGAACTTAAGTAAAGTAATAGAAACGTATGTCTAGGACTAAAAAGAAAAGTCTGGGCCAGAGAGTCCAGTTTGGGAGCCCCTATCAGACAGATGATAAACAGAAGCCATAAAAGTAGATGAGAAAGAGTAAGGAGGACAGAGTCCTCGGTGCTGTAGCATCAGGGAACAGGCAGAGAAGATCACAAAAATAGAGGTAACTGCCTCTCTTTCTGATTATTCATTCAGAGATGAGCAGAAATGAGCACTGGTAGCAATTAAGGCAAGAAGTCCAAGGTCACCGGAATCAAAAATCATTTGGTATGCGTGCTGCATATAAGAAGATTATTGTTGACCTGATCAGAGAGTTTCATGGGAATGAGAGAGACAGAAGCCAGATTCAATAGGTTCAGAAGAAAATGGGGAATTTGACAAAGTGAAGAAAAAATGTACAGGCTGTGTTTTGGGGGAAACAGTGCAGAAAAGAAGGAAGGATATAGGGAAGAAATCTGAAGGTGATCTTCAGTTAAAGGAATGGTTTTGGGTTTTCATTTGATTTTTATTCCGAAAATATGTTTTTCTTTTGTTTTGGGGATGAGGAAAGAAAGTATTGAGGATGGAAAGGGAAAGAAAAACTGATGAAAGGGGTGACTGAGTGATCTGTGAAAGTAGTTGTGAGAATGTCAGATAGTGCAAAGTAAAAGACTTGGCTTTGGAATGAAGCAGCATGAAGGAACAAATAAACAAAGCCAGAATGAATTCTAAATAAGGAGTGAAGAAGTGAATTCAGTGAATTCCACTATATTTTCTTAGGAAGATGGCAATGAGTAATCAGCTGGGAGTGAAGAGGACAGGAGGAAATCAGAAGGGCCTAGGAAGTTGAGAATCCTAGCATCAATAAATCCTAGTATAAGTAGGAATGAATAAAGTACTGCTGAGCTGTTCTAAAAAGCCCAGCTAAAAGCGAAACCCTAAAACATTAGTGCCACCTATCAACACAGTATTTTCTACAACCAAATTGATTGATCACTGCAAATACAAAGGAAACTAAGACACATTTCCTACAGTTAGGCTGCTCAGTTGCAGGAAACTTGTAAGTAAACAATTGCAGTTCAATGTTATAAGTCCTTTAGAAGAGGGGCAAAGTGCTGTGTATGTGACAACTAACTTTGGGTGTTAGAAAAGCCTTCACAGAGGACATGACATTTTACCTAGGATTTGAAGGAGGAAGTTTTATAAGGGAACAAGGAAAGGAGGATTTCTAATACAAATACAGCATACAGAAATCAGAATTATAAGAGGAGTTGGAAATTTCAGACTATGGTGTAAATTTGATGTGATTCTAGAATGGGCTGAGCAGAGGGGAAGGTTGGAGAGTACTCCTTTATAAAGGTAAAACTAGAGATTGCAATAAACTATTTCTAAAGTTCCTTACAGTTTTTCTTCAGAGATTTTGTGCTTTTAGTTATGTAGGAGAGCCATAGGAAATAAGGACTCTCTGCTATCATGAAATAGTTTATTTTTTAGTCCAACAGTAGAACGTGTTCAAAGCTGACAGGTAGAAAAGAGACACTCTACCATCATGTTGCACATAGTTAATTAACTCTTCCGGATTGCATATCAATACCTAGATAGATATAGATAGTGGATAGCTGATAGATGAGAGATAGATAGGGAGATAGATATTTCACAGGTATATTTCCTGAAACCTCTGTCATTTCTTGGTTTCCTCTTTGGAAATCATAGTTAAGACCATATTGTAGAGTCATTAGTTGAAAAGAAAAAGAAACTGTTTCCTTTGGCTACAAGTGGGAAGATATTTTTGTTGATCCAGAAGAGACTCATTTGTGAAAACCGGCACACCAGATGGCAGCAAGTGGTCTGTACAAC
This sequence comes from Pseudorca crassidens, assembly GCF_039906515.1. Taxonomy (NCBI): domain Eukaryota; kingdom Metazoa; phylum Chordata; class Mammalia; order Artiodactyla; family Delphinidae; genus Pseudorca; species Pseudorca crassidens. Next base: position 89,387,480 of record NC_090297.1, on the reverse strand, counting down.
AATCTGTTATAGTTTGATAATCACAGTGCACTAAGTGGTGCTCCTTCCATAGTGCATCACTGGAGTGATAGAATGAAATGGAACTAAGAACACCATGGCTAAAAAGAATGCAGTGGACTTCAGCCCTGTAGATCTACAGATATAAAATAATAAAGGAAAGATCACTGAACCACTTTTATTAGTCCGTCAGGGTCTAATTAAGAGTCTTCACTCTCTGGAAATTGCACTGTAATCCTAATCTGACCACCCCCTTCTGTAATATCAGATCCTTTTATTCTACTCTATTCAGAAAAAGTACTTTACCATCTCTACATCTGTTTTCATTTCTTTTACTTCAGAAATGTTAACAAATTTCCTAAATCACCAGTCGGATTTACAAAAGTGAAACTAGCTAATCTCAGGTCCCCTTACGTTTTCTTAGAAATCTTAGTTTGAATTTTCACATCAAATATTTCCCTTGCTGAATGCAGAATTCATTTTAATAGTCTACCAGTTACTATTGCTGTGTAAAAAATTCCTCCAAACCTTAGCAGCTTAAAACAACAATTTTTACTTAAATCAACAAAGATTCTGTGAGTCAGAAATTTGGGAAAGATACAGTGTGGCTGGCTTTTCTCTGCTCCATGATATCAGGGGCATCAGCTGAATTACTATGTATGACTAGAGAGTCTGGGGCAGGAGTCATTTAGTGGTATCTTCACTCAAATATCTGAGTCTTGGGGTGGGGTAATTGACAGGAGCACCTACACACAGCCTCTCCTTTTGGCATGGGCTTCCTCACAACAAGGCAATCTCAGTGTACTCAGAGCTCTTACATGCGGGCATGACCAAAGCTCCAATACCTTTTATGATCTGGCTTCCTAAATCACACGGCATCACTTCCACTGAACTCTATTAGTTGTGAATGAGTAACTAAGGCCAGTCCTACTTCTCCATGAAACGAATGTCAAGGAATTTGCAGATATCTTTTAAAATCACCACAAACAACAAGTAAAGAATTAAGCCCATTTCCCCGTTTTTGTTCAATGGGAATAAAGTTTCAGTTATGCTAGATGAATAAATTCTAGAGACCTGCTGTACAACATGGTGACTGTAGTTAACAATATGGTATACATTTCAAAGTTTGTTAAGAGGGTAGATCTCATGTTAAGTGTTCTTGCCACAAAAACAAAACAAAACAAAAACAAAGGATACAAGGAAACTTTGAGAGGTGTTGGTTATGTCCATTACCTTGATGGTGGTGACAGTAATATAGGTGTTTGCATATGTCCAAACTCATCAAATTGTATATATTAAACATATGCAGTTCTTCCTATATCACTTATACCTCAATAAACTTTTTTAAAAAACAGAAAAAGAATCCCATAATTTAAATCAGACCATTCAAAGTAGGGGAAAATATCCACTGTACAAAGAGCCTTTTAAACTCTTTAAAGACATTTTAATGTGAGCATTATATATCAAATTTTTACTTATTCTGAAAGAACAGGTAGTGGTACTCTGATTTTAACTGGGTTTCAATTAAACATTCTCAGAGAATTCAAGCCTAACAAGATATATTCAACACTATATACAATCTGAAATCTCCTAATGTAGTTATTGAAATATATTCTAAGGACAATGTCCATAATGTCATTTAGAGTCATTTATATAAAAGTTCATGTTAGGAATTCCTTTAAGAACTCAGTATTAAAGGGCTTCCCTGGTGGTGCAGTGGTTAAGAATCCGCCTGCCAATGCAGGGGACACAGGTTCAAGTCCTAGTCCAGGGAAATCCCACATGCCACGGAGCAACTAAGCCCGTGGGCCACAACTACTGAGCTTGCGCTCTAGAGCCCGTGAGCCACAGTTACTGAGCCCGCGCACCTAGAGCCCATGCTCCACAGCAAGAGAAGCCACCACAATAAGCCTGCGCACCACAATGAAGAGTAACCCCCACTCACCTCAACTAGAGAAAAGCCCACGTGCAGCAACAAAGACCCAGTGCAGCCAAAAATAAAATAAATAAAATAAATAAAATTTTTTTAAAAACTCATTCACTTTATAAAAAAAAAGAATTCAGTATCAAAGAAAGTTTGTTTGCATTTTAGAATCAGTAAACTTCCTCCTTTTGATAAGAGTGGTATAACTGCTTTGCACTGACCACTTGGAAGCTCAGAGCCAAATCTCCAATACAAGATTTATGTTAACACATACAATTGAACATATGAACTTCCTTCATTATACCCTTTTCTGATTTTCATCTATTCCTATTTTATCAACCTTACCGTTATATTGCAAGATATCTCAAACCCTTTTAGAGAAGAAAAAGGGTACAATAAAATGGAAATAAGTAAATACTGTTTAACATTAAGGTTATTATAAACATAATGTAATCTTTCTTCAATAATTTAAAACATTTTACAGCTTATAATCTCTTGGGATCTGTGTGATGAACATCTATTTTCTTTTAAAGTAAATTTTAAAGTTAGAAGGGATTAGGTTAAATCTAAATTAACCCTGTGACATACTTTGGAAGATACTTCATTTTGAAGCTTCTTTAAATCCACTATGTATGTTCCATCTGTTTTTCTCATAAAGACCATTAGAAAGCTTGAAACTTGAGTTCTGGTAACCTCTATTCTCCACCATTTCACCAAAAACTTACCAATTTACTTCTCCAGACCTTAGTTCTTTCATTTGTGAAGGTATAAAGTGGAGGAGAAAATTAGGAATTTTTGACCTTTCAAATCTTTTGGATTTCAGGTAAGTAAAATTTGGATATTAGGGAGGAAAGAAGACATTTATTTCTCATGTGTAAGAATTTTTTATCCATATGTTTTGACCCCACAAACATATTAATACTCTGAGGAAATAAAATAACGTTAGTCTTTCAAATGATAAAGAAATATCATTATTAAACATATACTTTGTGCGCTATAATTTTTGGAATCCAAATTAGTTATTACTAGTGCTTAGTAGAAAATGTAAGATTTTCATTTTCTTATCATTTGAGGTTATACTGTATGTAGACATAGCAAAAATTATAATAAACTTACCTTTTTTTTACAATTAACCAATGAGATTAAAAACCTCAAAGTGAATATAAAAACTTTTAGTATTTTAAAATAAATGTTGGAATTCCCTTATCATCAAACCAAGTTAACTGATAAATTTTTATAATGTTTATAAGTCATTCAGCAATATGAAATGTGTATATATATATATATATATATATATATATATAGCTTTATGTGTGTACTACAGGTATATGTATATCTTTCCACCTTTATTCTCCTAGAGATACAGTAGAATAGGAATAGTGATGTTTTTACTTTAGGCAAAGCCCTTTTCTAACTGCTGTACATATATTAACTCATTTAATCTTTCGGGAAATGACTTAGCATTTATATACTTTAGTACCCTAATAAGGAAGTGGGATTTTGCTTACACTCCTCACTGCTCAGAAATCTAGAAGACTCTTATTTTTATTTCCATTCAGTAATTCCTGAGTTTTGTTACTCTAATACTTAGTATAAGTACTTATAAATATACTTATTAAAAATTACAATTATTTATGCATTTTCCATCCTTCCAGTAGATTCAGAAACAAATGGGCTTTATGATTTGTATTTGTACACAGGACACTGGTCCAAATAAAGCAAGCAATGAGTGAAGAATCTTTGCTTTCTCTACGAAAAGATCCAAAATTTTTTCTATGCTGGTTTCAGCAGACTTACAAAGATTTCTGAAATCATTTGTGTTGAAAAGTTTTCCAAAAGACTTCGAATCATCTTTCAAATCTCTTATCCCTTGTTCTCTTGATCCTTAAGTGTTGCACTGTGAAATAGACTGGACACAGTGAGCAGTCTATGAACCGAAGACCCATTTCTTCATTGAAGCACAGAACAGACATTAATCTAGCAGTTCTGATTCAACCAGTCATAAAATCAATACCAGAACTTTGCGAAACTCCCAAGAATGGTAAACCTTGTATATTTGCTGTCAGAGGAAATCTTTCATTACTACCAAATATGTTTGTGGTCTATGATGAAATGCAGCAATGAAGAGCACAGATTTTAATTAGACATAGAGAGGACTGGTGTGAATCCTGGCTCTGCCACTAGACAGAGTGGGTGGTCATGGTCCTACCATTTAACCTCTGCCATCTCAGTTTTTCACAGTGAAACTGGAAGAATTAATTCTGCTTCATAGACTGGTTGTGAGGACCAAATGAGGAAATATGAAAATGCTTAGAATGAAGCCTGGCTTATAGGATTGTGTTCCATAAAGAATTTCCATGCATATTGATGAATATAGCTCAAAGCTGTTATATTGTTTTCTGCTCTCCTCCATATATCATGGGGGAAAAATATGCATGGTATTGCACAATAAAATATCATTTAATGACTCCAGTTGAGTGAGATTGACAATACATGTCACTCAATTTATAAGGACTTTAAAAGTCTTAAAGAAAAAAGGGACTTCGCTGGTTGCACAGTGGTTAAAAATCCACCTGCCAATGCAGGAGACACAGGTTCGATCCCTGGTCTGGGAAGATCCCACATGCTGTGGAGCAACTAAGCCCATGCACCACAACTACTGAGCCTGTATGCCACAACTACTGAAGCCCACGCACCTAGAGCCCGTGCTCCGCAACAAGAGACACCACCGCAATGAGAAGCCCACGCACCTCAATGAAGAGTAGCTCCCGCTCGCTGCAACTAGAGAAAGCCCGCACGCAGCAATGAAGATCCAACACAGCCAAAAAAAAGAAAAAGTCTTAAAAAAGAAATATCACAACAACCTTCACTCTCAGCTCAATCTCCTTTTTTCTTAAATCATCTTATAGAGGATATCTTTGAAATCTGGTGGCGCTTTAGTGCATCCCATTTGCTAAATAAGAAATATATAGCTGCAGACTTCCCTGGTGGCACAGTGGTTAAGAATCCACCTGCCAATGCAGGGACATGGGTTCGAGCCCTGGTCTGGGAAGATCCCACATACCGCGGAGCAACTAAGCCCATGCACCACAACTACTGAGCCTGAGCTCTAGAGCCCGCGAGCCACAACTACGGAAGCCTGCATGCCTAGAACCCATGCTCTGTCTTCAACAAGAGAACCAACAGCAATGAGAAGCCTGCACACGACAAGGAAGAGTAGCCCCCGCTCGCCGCAACTAGAGAAAGCCCGCGCACAGCAATGAAGGCCCAATGCAGCCAAAAGTAAATATATTAATTAATTTTTTAAAATTGCAAAAAAAAAAAACAAAAAGAAAAAGAAATATATAGCTGCTAAAGCATTGCCCACTCAAAAATTCCAGCCGCATCCTATAAATTCCTGGGGCCTTGACAGTTTGGGCTGCAGTAATCAGTTAATCCTTGAAATTTTGAAGCAAGCTCGCCTGACCTCCAGGGTAAGAATTGACTAATTCCTATGATTTTAGGACCAATATGAAAAGGTCTCAGTACAAAAGATTACCTGCTCTACTCCTACTGAATATAGATGTCTGAAATTTCTTTAACAAGAAACAAAATTATCCCTTCTGTAATTAGCGATAAAGGTCAAATACCTTGAAAGAGCTAATATTTATTGAGAACCTACTATGTGGCAAAGAGTTTTGTGCTTTCCATATTTTAACTCATTTTAAAACAAGAGCACAAACCTTTGACATAGAAACTACTATCTTCTCATTTTACACACAAGGAAACAGGCATAGATGGTATAAGTTACAAGCACACTGTAAATGGTGGATCTGGGATTTGAATCCAGACAGTCCAGTTTTCAAACCTCTGCTTTTAATTACTTTGCAAAATAAGGAGCAGAGATTAACAGAGAGTTGTTTCTGGGGGTTTATTGATGGATAGGAGGAAATATACTGGAGACAGAGGGAGAAGACACAAATTTCTGAAACCAATTATTGCGAATGCCGTGGAAAGGAGAAAATGACACAGTAAAAAAGGCTAGAGGTACCTCAGTGACTTCACAGTTTTGTCAAGGGGATATCCTGATTTTCTTGGAGTCACTCTGGTAGACTTCTTTCATTTCCTAGGAACTTACTCATGAAAGCAGAATGTCTGAAACAACCACCTAGGATCTTTCTTCAGGATTTCTTCCCCATCAGCACTGAGCTAGAGCTGTATTTAAAACTGCATTTTAGGCTAACTAATAGCATCATTTACTGATAATTTATTAGTCTGTAACATAACCCATTTTAGAAAGTGCTAAAAAAATAAGTATAATACTTTTTTATAAGTTTTCCATATCTCTGTGAAAGACTGTAGTTAGAGCTAATGAACATTTATTATACCCTGACACCTTCACACATGTAAATTTTAAGTGCTATGCAAATATCCTATTTTTTTCTAAGGTAAATGCCAGGTTGTTGACAAATGCTTTATTAGAAATAAGCTATGCAGAGAAGTAATTAATATTCTATTTTCAGTTTGACAAACAAGAGTTATTTAAAGATGGATTCTAATAAGGAGCATAGCTTTCCTAAGTGGTTTACAAATCTTGGAGCTGAGTAAATCAGCATCAGAAACTTGCCAGGCTACATATTCTATGACCCAAGAACCTCCCTCAGAAAATGGAGTGAAAGATCATTGGGAAGGAGACCAGGAGTTAACTACAATATTGGCAAGTGTTCAGTCCTAGTAAAAATCAACACAGGTCATGTTGGTCTTGAACTCTGATATGAGCCAATGTTGAAAAAGTTTTATTTTTACTTTTCATTCGTAATATTGTCTATAACCAGATGAGGTGGCCAGAAATATAAAGATACAGAATTAACTGTCCCACCAAATTTGCTAATTTTAGGTTCACTTATCAGTGATTTGTCCATTGAGTAGAGAAGGATGAATGTAATGTCAAGTGCATGGACTGCATGCTTATACTGATCAACTTTCTTACTTCCCAGATTTACATTGTGCAGCTACTGATTGGAGAATGGCCTTGGGGTTTGGGGGTGGAGAAGAGTATGGCAGTTGAAAGATCAGTTAGGAGACTTCTGATGTAGTAAAAGTGAGAGATGATGTGGACTTCACCAGAGCAGTAGAAATGTTGAGAAGTAATCAGATTTGGGAAGTCATTTGAGACAGCACCAATATGACTTCTTGATGGATTATGTATGGGATGTTAGGGAAACTGCATCATACAGCATCAGCACCTACTCTAGGCCATCAAGTACCCACTGAATTGGTCACTGAGCTACTTTGAGCTAGATAAAACAAACAAACAAAAAACACAAAACAAGAAACAAACGACTTCTAGCAAGAAAAAGTGCATAGCCATGGATATAATAGAGGAATGCAGTGGTGTGAGTTTTCACTTTGTTTTATATTGCTGAGAGTAAAGAAAAATTAAGTTTAGAGATTTCTATATGAGCTGATTATAGGCTAATCTGTTTAAGAGACAGTTTTCAAACTTTTCTAAAATGAAACTTACTGGAAGTTTTCATCTGCTTCACTCCTATGGCATTAAATGAAAGTGCAAAAAACTCAGAACATATGTGGGAACATACTGGATTTTCAATGTCTAATTCTTCACTGGTTTCATCGTAAAATCTAATCTCTAGATTCTTGGCCAATTAAAATGTTGCATCTTCATTTTCTCTTGAGCTTTTTGCTCTAATAGTTGAATTCCTATGATTATTTATTTATTTATTTATTTGGTACACAAAGCACACAACTGTTAGAAATGGATTTTAAAACTGGTCATTTTCAGTGAAGCATTTGACTTACATCAGGATGTGAGAAGGTCACAGCTTGTCAAACATGCAAATTACTGTTAATATTTTATTGATTTTAGTGAAAGTCATCTTCAGCTGTGCTAAGCATATGTCTTATTGTGTTTCCTCAATCCAGATTGAGAGCAGGTTACAATCATCCTGGTCCCCAACAGAATTGCTTTCACTTAATTGTATTTTGGTGTATAGCCATTAATCCATATTGAAGGCAATTATAAGAAACAGTCTCTGAAATTCACAGTTATATATATTTCCATGATTTATAAAGGAGTTAGTTTATTACATCACTAGCATTCCTTTTTGTGATATACTTCTATATCTGACATTCCTATCCGATCAGAATATTAAACTCAGCTGCTAATCGTACTTTTGCAAAATAAATTATTTTTGTCTTTTAATTGCTGCGAATCCTCTGATTCAATTTTCCTCTTTGCATAAACTGTTAAAAAAATTCCAAGACATTTTGGGTTACATAGAAAATACTTAAATAATCAACTACAGTGTGCACATTAACATTTTTCCTGTGTTTTTTATTTTTGCCCCAGGTTTTATAGATTCCCTGTTATATTTATTTTATGTAACTTTTTAAACTTTTGGGAAAAAGTCAAGATTGGACAAACTACTTGACCTCTTTGGATCTCAGTTTTCTGATTCTAAAACTTGAAAGTAGGATTACAAAACTTCCAGAATTCTTTCCTTCTATAACTGTGAATATTCAGATAGATGAAATATGTACTTCAGCTTCAGTAATAGAAGAAAGATTTTAGTACTTCTCAAATCTCTATATAAAAGCAGCTGCATACTCTGCCTACATAAAAAGCCAACTTTGCCTTCAGGAAATGGAAAATCCAATTCCTACCCTATCCTGTTAGGTTGCAAAGTCACACTCATTAGAACTGTACTCTTCAAGCAACATCTCTGAGTTCTTGGAACTTATGAGGTTATTTTAGGTGACTATAGCTCTCCAGCAGTTTGTAACCTACACCTATGTGGTTCAGTTTATAACTGAACCTAAAAAAAGAAAGAAAAAGAAAAGATAAAGAAAAACATGTTTTGGCATCGGTCATACATTTCAGGGGAGTATTTTATTTTGGCATGAACTATTGCCAGTTGCTTCTGTTCTCTATGTTGTGAATCCAGAAAATCATAAAGTAAAACTGTTCCCCAGACCAGATACAGGCTCTCATCATGCCAAGTTACTACAAACACAAAAACAAACAAACAGGAGATGCTAACGAGCAAAAATTTGAAGGAAATATCACTCTGTAAATCAACAAAGAGCTATGAAGTAGTGCAGTATTTTTAAAGCTGGTTTATGCTGTGCCTATTCAAGAGCTTGAACTGTGGCCGGCTCCAAGCACTGACTATGTTTCACTGTTATATATCTTCCACTTGCAGTTTCTTAAGTGATTTGCAGACTGAAGGATGTCGGATATGACTGCTTTTGAGTGTCCCATAGTACTGCAGTCAGAATGGGAACTGAGAAACTGCAGGCCAACTGCCTCAAGACGTGCATCTTCCACACTGTGGTCTTTTCTGGCAACTAATTATTGTTTTAGATATCTCTAGGCCTTTTCTCTGCACCTTGTGTGAACAGAAAAGTAGCAAACTGAAAACAACACAGATGCCTCAACATTGACTCTACAATAACTTCTCTTAATTACCATCTTTTATTTAGATTCCCACATAGAAACTAATAGAGGAGATTGTCCACATTTTATAAGGCCTGCAAATGTAAGCAGACTGTGTGCGGGCACACATGCAAATGTGCACCTGTGTGTATAAAAAGCTTATTAACCTTGACTTCCAGAACTGCTCCTATTTTCAAACTGGATTGATAACAATACAGTTTTCCATTAATCCTAAATAAGAATCCTAGAGGAAAGAAAACCTTAGGAAAAACTTAGGCTCAAATAAACTAAATTCAGGAAGATTGTTTTCAATCATCTCCATCTGAAACTTCAGAGTTTCTGTCACATAGAATGTTCCACAATTTAGAAGAGTGATATTCTACATCACTAATAAATATGTGATTAACAAAGTATAAGATTAAGAATTGAGCAAATCATTATTATTGTAAATAACCCAGGGTTCTTAAAAAATCTGAACTTTCTTTAAGCTTATAAAATGTTTCCAAAGAACTCTGCTTGGAAACCTGCATCACTCTTATTTCCTAACTCTGAGATAATTTGGAGATAAAAGATAAATTATTTTAAATTGCATGCTGCATAGTTTTCTCACTCAAAATGACTCAAAGATTTCTATTTTTTTCAACTTTTCTTCTGACTGTAGAATTAAAATTTTAGGATTTATATTTTATTTTATTTTATTTATTTATTTTTTTGCGGTGTGTGGGCCTCTCACTGCTGTGGTCTCTCCCGTTGCGGAGCACAGGCTCTGGATGCGTAGGCTCAGCGGCCATGGCTTACGGGTCCAGCTGCTCCACGGCATGTGGGATCTTCCCGGACCGGGGCACAAACCCATTTCCCCTGCATCGGCAGGCAGACTCTCAACCACTGTGCCACCAGGGAAGCCCTAGGATTTATATTTTAAATTCACCAACAATTTTTTAAAAATTTACCTTAGCAATCAAATACCTGTCTTGAATGTTGAATCATGATCATCAGGGAGGCTTTATTTTTTTAAATACAGATTCATGAAACTAACTCCATAAACTGATTCAGTAGGTCTGAGAAGTGTATAGAAATCTGCTTTGTTTTGTTCTGTTTTTTTGCTCTGTTAGTTATATATTTCATAATATATTATGTTAATTATATAGTTAGTTAATATATAATATGTTATATATGAATTTTATACATGATATAATACATTAATATCAGAAACAGTAACCCTTAAGACAAAGAGCACCAAAGGAGAGAAGATATTCAAAATGATATAATAATGACAAAGGGTCATTCATATCAAAACCTAACAATCATAAATGTGTGTGTACCTAATAAGAGAGTTTCACGGTACATGAAGTAAAGATGGACAGAATTAAAAACAGAAATAGATAAAGCTACATAGTTGGCGGTTTTAACACCCCTCTCTCACCAACTGATAGAACCAATTTTAAAAATCAGCAAAGATGTAGAAGTTCTGAACAACACTGTCAACCATCTTAATCTAATTGACTTTTATAAAACATTACAACCAACAACTGCAGAATACATTTTCTTTTTAAGTTCATATAGTATGTTCAACAAGATAGAAACATTTCTGAGGCAAAAACAGGTGTCAGTAAACTTAAAAGAACTGAAATCACACAGCATGTGTTCTCTGACCAAAATAGAATCAAATTAGGAATAAGTAACAATAAGACATCTAGAAAAAAAACAAAATTTGAAAGGAAAACAATATAGCTTTCATATTAAATATTAATGTTTATTTAATTAATATTAAGATTTAAGGGTAGAGCTAGAGAAGTACTTACAAAGAAATGTAATTTTTAATGCTTATAATAGAAAAGTAAAAGGTGCAAAATCAATGATCTTAAGTTCCACCTTAAAAACTGGAAAAAGAAGTGCAAAGAAAACCCAAAGTAAGCAGAAAACGATGAATCAGAAAATAGGCAAACAATAGAGAAAATTAGCATAGTAAAAACTTTGTTATTTGAAAAGATCAACAAAATTGATAACCTCCTCCACCCCCAGTATAATTAAGGAAAAAGAAAAAAGAAAAAACACAAATCATGTTTATGCATGATTGGGGATCACATAGGGTTCCATCATAACTAATCAACATAACTTTGCTAATATAAAGTGTCTGTCTTATTTGGACTTGTCCATCATATTTTCACATTCACTTTTCAATAAGAAGCATTCTGGATGTAACTTGAAGTAAAATGTTTCCTTATAAGCCTCAAGTTTTTGAAATTCAATCAGTCAGTTGAAATATGGTCATATTTATGTTTGGATGAGAGATCTGCTCCAATAATCAACTGACTATGAAAGCTGTTAATTTTATGTATAAAACAATAGTTAAAATGTGAAATAGATTGACAGTTAATACAAATATTGAATTCACTAGTTAGACAACTTTAAAAGTTATTATATTCTTTTGAGCCCAAAAGTATGTATGAAAATTTAAATAATACAAAGCAGAAAAATGAAGATTACATTATATCTAATGTTAATATTTGTAATCTTGTTTGTTGTGCTAGTATTTTTAACACAAAATAACATAACTGAATTTGATATTTAGTTGTTTAATTCAATTTATGTTCTAAGAACTTCAAGAAAAATTCCTATTAGAGAATTATTCACATCTTTTGAGGAAAAATTCAAAGTGGACTACCTGCTTGCCCCCTCAAAATTTTCTCGAAGGAAAAAATTCTTTACAATCATGCACTGGTGTAACCATAATAAATCCCTTAAATCATACAAAGTAAAGAATATAGGTGGTATGAATATGAGAGAAAAATGAGACATTCCAAATATTCTCATTAATTAAACTTCAAAATAACAAACTTCACCATAATGCTTTTTCAAAAAAGCATTCTTGAAAATTTCAAGTATAGGAAATCTTGATCAACTTTTTACAAAAGCTTTTAGGAAATTGTTATAGATTGTCTCTTATTTTCAGTAGATGAAGACAAAAATTTGTATGACCTTCTGAAGTTATAAATTCTCCTAGAAATACTGTTACTTGCCAGATAGAGCTGGATCAGGGTAGCCTCCTGCATTCCTCAAACTAGCAGCCCATAAAACTTAGAGCATAGAAAAGGGAAGAGAAACAGGGAGGCCGGGGGGGGGGGGAGGTGGGAGAGAGAGGAAAGAGGGGCAGGGGAAGGAGGAGAGGAGAGAGAAGAGAGGAGAAAGGATCTAAGCTGCACATGACCCGGTTCTTCTCCCAAACCCCCTCCGCTCCAAAGGAATGGAAGCTTTTAAAAGGACAGACACAGGCCAGGGGTGTTACAATATTTGATGTCTTCCTCTGTGGAAGGAAACACTAGGTATGGAAAAGAAGCTTTCCTCTCAAGTGGCCCTCAGACCTTCTTTGTGCCAGGGCCTAATTTGGATGTGGAGGCTGTGGAGAAGAATCAAGTGAGGTCCCTGCTCAGGAGGAGCACACAATGTAGTAAAGAAGGCAGACCTCTCAACAGCCATCTGCACCCTCTGGCTTGACTCCCTCACTTCTGCTCCATCCTCCCTTCACTGCAAAGTGGCTCTGCCCCAACCACATCATTAAAATAACTCTCATGGATACATGTTAGATAAATCTAAGAAGTTTGGTCTGTCCTCTTGGTCCTCCTCTCCTCGTTCTGTGAAGCCACATATTCCTGAGTTTTCTTCTATTTCTCAGGCCATTCTTTGCTTGTGTACTTAGTGGGATCGTCCTTCTTGCTTTCTCATGCTAAGCGTTGGTGATTCTCAGGGCTCTCCCCTTCAATCTCTTGCTAGGTGGTATCGTCAGCTCCTAAATTTCACCACATTATTTCCATATGTAACCCAGTATAAGAGAATTATTCCAAGACTAAGAATGGAGGGATAATGAAAATAGATTGGATTAGATTCCTAAGTTAAACATTTACTGACACCTCAAAGTACGTGCACTCATTCAGACATCACTTATCTTGCTTAGACATTAGCCATTCTCATTTATTTTCAGGCATCACTCCGATTTTAGTCAGTATTGACTTAGTATTGAAATTTTTAAAATCAGGCTCCTGTCACCTACGTGGATATAGAAGACCATAGTAAGAGTTCTAGTTTTGTTTTTATATGTTAATTAATTCATTAATGAACAGCAAATTAATTATAACAACTCTAAAAAGTTTGGGAAACTGTACGGTTTGTGTGATTGGCTGTGTGTTTTCCATTCATCTGCAGAATACATTTTATGTGCATGTTAGGTCTTCAGTTTCTAGTCTTCGATTAATCAGAGATGGAGCAACAGGGTTTCATGAACTTCATCCCAAGGTAACTTCAGAAGAGTTAAGTGTGGAGTCAGGTAGGCACAAGCTCTAAGTTCACAGTTCAACCAGGTCTGCATATCAATTGAACTTAAGAAAAAAGTTTACTGCTTATGAAGAAGAGAGTGAGGTGGCTTCTACTAATGGGTCCTATAGATCAGCTAGGCATACATTATATCCTGGGGGTTTTTAGCTGCAAGTACATGGGGAGAGGAAGTTGAAGGAAGACTGTATCACGGAAGATTACAAGGAAAAAAGAGTGAGGGGATGGGATCAAGGAGAAGACCTAGACCCTTAGTTGAAGGACTTACCCCACTGTCTGTTTTCAGGGAAGCCTGAAGAAGGGAGAAAGGGATGGGTCAGAAATTCTGAATGGATCCTTCAAAATCTTCAAGTTTGTATTCTCATTTCACATATGGGGATACCAATGCTTGGAAAGGGGTAGGAAACTTCCAGAATTCAGATAGTTTGAAAAAACAAATAAAATAAAATTTTAAGGTAATCATGTTTTCTTTCCTGATTTTGATGTTTTATTTTTTGCTTTTAGTTTGTTTTATTTTTTATTTTTTATTGACATAGAGTTAACATACAATATTGTTAGTCGCAGGTGTATATAACACAATGATTGGACATTTATATGCATTATGAATTAATCCTCTCAATAAGTCTAGTAATCATTTGTCACTAGGCACAGTTATTTCAATATTATTGACAATATTCCCTATGCTATACATCATGTCCTTGTGACTTATTTGTTTTATAACTGGAAGTTTGTACTTTTTAATCCCTTTCACCTATTTCTCCCAACTCCTCACATCCTCCCAATTTGTTCTCTGTATCTATGAGTCAGTTTCTGCTTTGTTTTCTTTATTGCTTTGGGTTTTTTTTAGATTACACGTATAAGCAAAATCATACAGTATTTGTCTTTCTCTGTCTGAATTATTTCACTTAGCATACATAAACACCCTACAGGTCTATCCATGTTGTTGTAAATGGCACGACTTCATTCATTTTGTGGCTATTATTCTATTGTGTATATATATATATACCACAGCTGCTTTATCCATTTATCTATCAATCTAGCACTTGTGTTACTTCCGTCTCTTTGCTATTGTAAATAATGCTGCAATGAACATAGGGGTACATATATCTGTTTGAATTAATATTTTATTTTTCCTCTGGGTAAGTACCCAGAAGTAAAATTACTGGATCATATGGTAGTCCTGTTTTTAATTTTTTGAGGAATTTTCATACTGCTTTTCATAGTGGCTGTACAAACTTATATTCCCACCAACAGTGCACAAGTGTTCCCTTTTCTCCACATCCTTGCCAATACTTGTTTTTTGTCATCTTTTTGATAATAGCCATTTGGACAAGTGTGAGGTGATAACTTAATGTGCTTTTGATTTGCTTTTCTCAGATAATTAGTGATGCTGAACATCTTTTCATGTGTCTGTTGGCTATCTGTACGTCTTCCTTGGAAAAATGTCCATTAAACTCCTCTGACCATTTTTTACAAACTGTTTGTATTTTCTAATATTGAGTTATATGAGTTCTTTATATATTTTGAAAATTAACCCCTTATCAGATATATCATTTGCAAATATCTTCTCTCATTCAGTAGGTTGCCTTTTCATTTTGTTGATGGTTTGCCTTTACAAAAGCTTTTTAGTTTGATGTCATACCATTGGTTTATTTTTGGCTTTGTTGCCCTTGCCTGAGGAGACAGATCTAAAAAAAAAAAAAAAATGCTAAGATGGATGTCAAAAAGCAAACTGTGGGTGACCTTCAAGATGGTGGAGGAGTAAGACATGGAGATCACCTTCCTCCCCACAGATACTTCAGAAATACAGCTACATGTGGAACAACTCCTACAGAACACCTACTGAACGCTGGCAGAAGACCTCAGACCTCCCAAAAGGCAAGAAACTCCCCACGTACCTGGATAGGGCAAAATAAAAAAGAAATAACAGAGACAAAAGAAGAGGGATGGGACCTGCACCTCTGGGAGGGAGCTGTTAAGGAGGAAAAGTTTCCACACACTAGGAAACCTCTTCACTGGCGAAGACAGGGGTGGCGGGGAGAGGGAAGCTTCAGAGCCATGGAGGAGAGCGCAGCAACAGGGGTGCAGGGGCCAAAGCAGAGAGATTTCCGCACAGAGGATCAGTGCCGACCAGCACTCATCAGCCTTAGAGGATTGTTTGCTCACCCGCCGGGACGAGTGGGGGCTGGGAGCTGAGGCTCAGGCTTCAGTGGTCAGATCCCAGGGAGAGGACTGGGGTTGTCTGCATGAACACAGCCTGGAAAGGGCTAGTGCGCCACAGCTAGCCGGGAGGGAGTCTGGGAAAAAGTCTGGACCTACCTAAGAGGCAAAAGACCATTGTTTCGGGGTGCGGGAGGAGAAGGGATTCAGAGCACCACCTAAACGAGCTCCAGAGACGAACGCGAGCCGCAGCTATCAGCACAGACACCAGAGACGGGCATGCGATGTTAAGGCTGCTGCTGTGCCACCAAGAAGCCTGTGTGCGAGCACAGGTCACTATCCACATCTACCCTCCTGGGAGCCTGTGCAGCCCGTCACTGCAAGGGTCTCGTGATCCAGGGACAACTTCCCTAGGAGAACACACGGCACACCTCAGGCTGTTGCAACATCACATCAGCCTCTGACACTGCAGGCTTGCCCTGCATTCCGTACCCCTCCCTTCCCCCGGCCTGAGGGAGCCAGAGCCCCCGAATCAGCGACTCCTTTAACCCCGTCCTGTCTGAGTGAAGAACAGACACCCTCAGGTGACCTACACACAGAGGCGGGTCCAAATCCAAAGTTGAACTCCAGGAGCTGTACAAACGAAGATGAGAAAGGGAAATCTCTCCCAGCAGCCTGAGGAGCAGCAGATTAAATCTCCACAATCAACTTGAAGTACCTGCATCTCTGGAATACCTGAATAAACAACGAATCATCCCAAACTTGAGGTGGTGGACTTTGTGTGATTTTGTCTGTATAGCTTTGCTTTTACCATTTGTCCTAGCGTTCTGTCTGTTATTTTTTGTTTGTTTGTTTTCTTACAGTACGCAGGCCTCTCACTGTTGTGGCCTCTCCCATTGCGGAGCACAGGCTCCGGATGTGCAGGCTCAGTGGCCATGGCTCACGGGCCCAGCCGCTCCATGGCAGGTGGGATCTTCCCGGACCGGGGCACAAACCTGTGTCCCCTGCATCGGCAGGCAGACTCTCAACCACTGCAACACGAGGGAAGCCCTTTTTTTCTTTTTCTTTAAAGTATAGTTTTTACTGCTTGTAATCATTGGTGGATTTGTTTTGGGTTTGGTTACTCTCCTCTTTCTTCCTTTCTTTTTTTCTCCCTTTTCTTCTGAGCTGTGTGGCTGACAGAGTCTTGGTGCTCTGGCTGAGTGTCAGGCCTGTGCACCAAGGTGGGAGAGCCAAATTCAGGATATTGGTCCACCAGAGACCTTCCGGCTCCACATAACATCAAATGGCAAAAGCTCTCCCAGAGATCTCCATCTCAATGCTAAGACACAGCTCCACTGAACAATCAGCAAGGCACAGTGCTGGACACCCTAGGCCAAACAACTATCAAGACAGGAACACAATGCCACCCATCAGCAGAGACGCTGCCTAAAATCATAATAAGGTCACAGACACCCCAAAACACACCACCAGACACGGTCCTGCCCACCAGAAAGACAAGATACAGGCTCACCCACCAGAACACAGGCACCAGTACCCTCCACCAGGAAGCCTACACAACCTACTGAACCAACCTTAGCCACTGGGGGCAGACAACAAATACAATGGGAAGTACAAACCCACAGCCTGTGAAAAGGAGACCCCAAACACAGTAAGTTAAGCAAAACGAGAAGACAGAGAAACACACAGCAGATGAAGGAGCAAGGCAAAAACCTACCAGACCAAACAAATGAAGAAGAAATAGGCAGTCTATCTGAAAAATAATTCAGAGTAATGATAGTAAAGATGATCCAAAATCTTGGAAATAGAATAGAGAAAATACAAGAAACATTTAAGAAGGACCTAGAAGAACTAAAGAGCAAACAAACAATGATGAACAACACAATAAATGAAATTAAAAATTCACTAGGAGGAATCAATAGCAAAATAACTGAGACAGAAGAACAGATAAGTGACCAGGAGGATAAAATAGTAGAAATAACTACTGCAGAGCAGAATAAAGAAAAAAGAATGAAAAGAATTGAGGACAGTCTCAAAGACCTCTGGGACAGCATTAAACACACGAACATTCGAATTATAGGGGTCCCAGAAGAAGAAGAGAAAAAGAAAGGGACTGAGAAAATATTTGAAGAGATTATAGTTGAAAATGTCCCTAATATGGGAAAGGAAATATTCAGTCAAGTCCAGGAAGCACAGAGAGTCCCATACAGGATAAACCCAAGGAGAAATACACCAAGACGCATATTAATCAAACTATCAAAAATTAAATACAAAGAAAAAATAGTAAAAGCAGCAAGGGAAAAAGCAACAAATAACATACAAGGGAATCCCTAAAGGTTAACAGCTGATCTTTCAGCAGAAACTCTGCAAGCCAGAAGGGAGTGGCAGGACATATTTAAAGTGATGAAAGGGAAAAACCTACAACCAAGATTACTCTACCCAGCAAGGATCTCATTCAGATTTGACAGAGAAATTAAAATCTTTACAGACAAGCAAAAGCTAAGAGAATTCAGCACCACCAATCCAGCTTTACAACAAATGCTAAGGGAACTTCTCTAGGCAGGAAACACAAGAGAAGGAAAAGACCTACAATAACAAACTATAACAATTAAGAAAAAGGTACTAGGAACATACATATCGAAAACTACCTTAAATGTAAATGGATTAAACGCTTCAACCAAAACACACAGACTGGCTGAATGGATACAAAAACAAGACCCATATATATGCTGTCTATAAGAGACCTACTTCAGATGTAGGGACACATACAGACTGAAAGTAAGGGAATGGAAAAAGATATTTCATGCTAATGGAAATCAAAAGAAAGCTGGAGTAGCAGACAAAATAGACTTTAAAATAAAGACTATTAGAAGAGACAAAGAAGGACACTACATAATGATTAAGTGATCAATCTAAGAAGAAGATATAACACTTGTAAATATTCATGCAACCAACATAGGAGCACCTCAATACATAAGGCAAATGCTAACAGCCATAAAAGGGGAAATCGACAGTAACACATGCATAGTAGGGGACTTTAACACCCCACTTTCACCAATGGACAGATCATCCAAAATGAAAATAAATAAGGAAACACAGCTTTAAATGATACATTAAACAAGATGGACGTAATTGGTATTTATAGGACATTCCAACCAAAAAAAAAAAAAAAAGAATACACATTCTTCTCAAGTGCTCATGGAACATTTTCCAAGATAGATCATATCTGGGGTCACAAATCAAACCCTGGTAAATTTAAGAAAGTTGAAATCGTATCAAGTATCTTTTCCAACCACAATGCTATGAGATTAGATATGTTACAGGAAAAAAATCTGGAAAAAATACAAACACATGGAGGCTAAACAATACACTATTTAAAAACCAAGAGATCACTGAAGAAATAAAAGAGGAAATCAAAAAATACCTAGAAACAAATGATAATGAAAACACAATGACCCAAAACCTATGGGATGCAGCAAAAGCAGTTCTAAGAGGGAAGCTTATAGCAATACAATCCTACTTCAAGAAACAAGAAACATCTCAAATAAACAACCTAACCTTACACCTAAAGCAATTAGAGAAAGAAGAACAAAAAAAACCCCAAAGTTAGCAGAAGGAAAGAAATCATAACGATCAGATCAGAAATAAATGAAAAAGAAATGAAGGAAACAATAGCAAAGATCAATAAAACTAAAATCTGGTTCTTTGAGAAGATAAACAAAATCGATAAACCATTAGTCAGACTCATCAAGAAAAATAGGGAGAAGACTGAAATCAATAGATTTAGAACTGAAAAAGGAGACGTAACAACTGACAGTGCAGAAATACAAAGGATCATGAGAGATTGCTACAAGCAACTATATGCGAATTTAATGGAAGGAAATTAGAAAACAATTAAAGAATCAAAGAAATAGGACATTGTGTGGTATTCTCTATATTTAAATGATAAGTAAACTTACAGAATTCTAAAATGCTCTTAGTTCATTATTACTGTAATGGGTATAATTTTTCTAATTACTGCCCTCTAACTTTATTTATTTATTTTTAACATCTTTATTGGAGTATAATTGCTTTACAATGGTGTGTTAGTTTCTGCTTTATAACAAAGTGAATCAGTTGTACATATACATATGTTTCCATATATTTTCCCTCTTGCATCTCCCTCCCTCCCACCTCTAAATTTAAAATTGCACATCTTGATGCGTTTGACCTTGTTGGACTGTTGAATATTTTTAAAGGCTTTTCAGAAAAATAAGCTTTTCAAATATTTTAATAGTTTTACATGTATTCAAATGATTAGGATGGAATAGATATGAATCTTTAAAACAGATTCAGACCAAGATTTCATAGAATAAATGACCTTTTCTCTTCTTAAATAAGCATGTGAAAAATGGAAGTTTTGTTACAATGGCTTTAGGACTAATAGACGTGGTTTTAGTTAGAACTTCAAAGATTTCAGAGTAGAAGTTCTACTTTTTTATTTTATTTTATTCCGGTTTTTTTTTGTTTTTGTTTTTGTTTTGCTTAGAGAACAAGTGTGAAAGACATAAAGTAGATTATTGAAACTTCTGAAATGACCCTCTTATATAAAAAAGTTAATTGAATTTAAAAAGGAAAAGTCATTAAATCACATGAAATGATGTTGACAGCATCATATGTTTCATCATCACACTTCTTAGTCATATGCATAAATATATTGCAGAGTTAGACTAAAATTCCTCTCAGTGCAGATTCTGTTTGTACACCAAATGGTGAAGGATAGGTCATTATGTTGTGAAGTTTGGAAATTTTCTTTTTACACCTCTGTTTTCAGAGTCCTGTTAAACTTAGATCCCAATCTACCCTGGCCTAAGCCTCTCAGTGGCCTTGATCTGGCCTACCTCCATTCCACTTTATAAAACAGAAAAGTCCCTCTTATTAATGGCTCACATTTGCTGATCTGAGATTAACTGCTTTTTATTGCAAAAGAGAGTTTAATTGATATGTATATAAATTTGCATTTTGTGTCAGAATACTTATATTTTTCCCCTATTGAAGTAATTTCAGGCTTCAGCAATTACTAAATCAAATTTAATCCTTCTGTGATAACTATAGGAAGGATGGAAAAAAGAGGGAGATCTCAGGAATACAAGGACTCCTGATGCCCTGGGACAACCAACAAACCTGGCTGTTACTGCTAAAAACCTATCACAAGGTACGAGATGCTATGACTCCCCACTACCAATTTCCCAAGACCTGGAGCTCTCCCTCCATTCTCTCCAGACACCCAGAACTCTTCTCCTCTTTCTGGAGAATTCTGCTCTCCTCTAACCACCCCTTATCACTGACACATGCATATTTTCTTTTCTGGTCCATTTGACATTATTGTAATTTAGTTAATCTTTAATTATATTTTCTACCATAATACCCCTATTATGATGACTTGGAACACAGCCCTGTGCCTCTGATATTTATGGTTCCCACTTAGCTCTGCCTTTCTTGAAGAGTCCCAGTTTCAAATATTCTGCCCTATTGTCCTCATAAATGCACTCATACTTATCAAACCATCTGTCCTGAATTTTAGTTTCTAAAATAATGCCTTGGAACTCTTGGCTGGAATTTGAAATACTTTTTTCTCATGGAAATAATATTAAAATGTTGGTAAGACTCCTGGGCAAGTCCCAAAGCTCATTTAACCCATGGTTAAATATAATACAGATAATATTAATGAATTATTTATCAGTTAATCCACTAGCCTATAGTGATTTCAAGGTTGACAGGGGTTACAAATCATGTCAGTATTGTGGCTACAGGGGGTGATGGGCTAACAACAAAGGAGAAGGGAGCACTAAAGGAAAGCAAGTCATGCTAAAGAAAATACAAATAACTGTTATTCTGTATATGTGAGTTAGTCTTTTTCAGGAACAAAGGTATATTCTGTTCCTCTCAAATAATGAAAGTTCATTATATGGATTGTCAAGGAAGTAAGCAAGAGCAGAAAAATATCCCAGTCACCAGAGAGCTGAAGTCATGAAAAAGTCTGAAGTGAACCTGAGAACAGACCGACAAGCATGGGTGTCTCTCCAGACTAAGCAACAGCTGCAGAGATCTGGTCGGCTCTTTATGCCCTCTACAGCAGTGCTCTGCTTTTAGGTGACTCAGCTATTCTCTACATTGCCTCTTGCAACTCCTCTTATCACTACTTGACTCTTATGCTATTTTTCATTAAAAATGCCCAAGTGAGAGAAGGTTATTGCTT
Source organism: Pseudorca crassidens (assembly GCF_039906515.1). Classification (NCBI taxonomy): domain Eukaryota; kingdom Metazoa; phylum Chordata; class Mammalia; order Artiodactyla; family Delphinidae; genus Pseudorca; species Pseudorca crassidens. The sequence continues at coordinate 89,365,400 of NC_090297.1, read as the reverse complement.
TAGACAGTCTCCATCTAACGCACAGAGGGCCACATCAGGGCTGCTGTCCACTCAATAGACTACTGCTTTGGGGAATTCTACCAATCCTTAATCCAGTCAACAGTAGTAAGGATGCTAAATTAGGGTGGCCATATGTCCTGGTTTGTCCCAGACAGTCCCACTTTATACCTGTTATCCTGGTGTCATTATTAGCAATGCTTTCATTCTCAAAAGTGTTCAGTTTGTATTACAATTTATATTGTTTCTCTATGCAGAATCACATTGAACCAAAGCATGAGATTTGTCAGTTGGAAAACACCTGCAGGAGGACAAGTACTGACATTCACCCCAACCATCTGTCTGGTTCAGTAGGCTATTGCCTCAGCAAAGGCCAGTCCATTAAATTGCTAGATTATGGGACTCATTCTTACCAGTAACATGAAACTCATCAGTTCTAGATGCAAATAACGTTATATTAATTCAATCAATACATTTTTCATGGGGCATTTCTATCCAGGCACTATTCTAGGTACTGCAGATCCACCAGTAAACAAAACATACAAGAATCCCTGCTCTTGTGTGTCTACATAGTGGTTACATATCTTCCTAATTGTAGCAAATATTCATTGAATACTCCTATAATACATGCTGGGTACTGGTCATCATATTAAATGTGTCCTCAGAATAACTCCAAGGAGTGGATCCTATTTATTGCTGTTGTTCCCATCATCATCATCATAATCATCATCATCATCAAGGACTGAGCCGCAGAGAATCTTAGAAACATGTCAGAGAGACAGCTGGTGAGTGGTAAACCAATGATTTGAACCCAGAAGTTCTAATTCTGAGTCTCTGCTCATGACTACTATATAAGTCCACTTCCCTGTTTGCAGAAAGTACAGTCTCCCTCTTGAGAACTCCCAGGAATTGTAGAAGAATCCCAGAGTTTTAAAAGTCCAAGGGAGGCCAGCTCTACTTAAAATGTCAAAAAAAAATTGAACTGAAATATGAAAAAGCTACTACTATCCTTTCCTTCTCCTGTCAATTTTTAGCACTTGCATGGCACAATTTAACAGTTTTTTGTCCATTTCTTGGAGAATCCCTTGAGAACCATTTGCCCATTGGTATCATATGCTCAAAGGTTACATCCTCTTAGATCACATGCACTTGGTCTGTCATTGTTTCCCAAGTCAATACTCCAAGTCTAGAGCATTTCTAGACTTACCCACACTTTGCTAAATCCAATTCTCCAGCCTGTGAACACTTAGGCTCTTGTCTTCCAACCTGCTCACCAACTTAGATGCCACTTTTCCTGAAAAAACAATTAATTAAAAAACAGCAGGGGAAGGGGAGGGTGGGATGAATTGGGAGACTAGGTTTGACATAAATACACCACCCTGTGTAAAATAGATAGCTAGTGGGAACCTTCTGTACAGCACAGGGAGCTCAGCTCGGTGTTCTGTGATGACGTAGATGGGCGGGATGGTGGGGGAGGGAGGTCCAAGAGGGAGGGGATATATGTCTACGTATAACTGATTCACTTCACTGTACAGCAGAAACTAACACAACTTTGTAAAGCAATTATACTCCAATAAAAATATATATATATATTTATTTTCCTTCCTCAGTTTAATTGTTGGTTGTCTACAGGAAGATCATCTCCAAGAACTGAAGAACTTTATGCCAGGAATGCAAGATTAGATAAATATTTGAAAATTAATCAATGCAACTCATTACATTAGAAGAATTAAAGAGAAAAACATTATGATCCTTTCAATAATTACAGAAAAAGCAACTGATAAAATTCAGCATACACAATAAAAATCTCAGCAAACTAGGAACAGACGGAAACTGCCTCAATTCGATAAAGGATATCTATGCAAAACTTTTAGCGAATTTCTGTAACGATAAATCAATAAATTTGTTTTCCCTAAAATCAGGAATACATCAAGAATGTGTTCTGCTTTTACCACTTCTTTTCAACATTGTAATGGAGGTCTTAACAATGCAAGAAGGCAAGGAAAAGAAATATGCATAATGATTTTATAAAGAAAGAAGAAAACTGCCCCTGATCCAAGACAATATGATTGTTTATGTAGAAAGAGCTAAGAAATCTATAAAATTATCATAATTAATTTTAAATTTAACATGATTGTAGCACACCAGATCAATATAAAAATATAATAGCAAGTCAGTAAAGAAAATCCATTTCTATAAACTGGCAATCAAAAGTTATGAAATAATAATGTTTAAAATAGCTACAAAAAACAAAATATTTAGGAATTTTAATTAATGTACAAGACCTCTACACTAAATACTATTTAAAAAATAGAGAGAAATTAAAGAAGGCTTAAATAAGTGAGGAGAAAAACTATGTTAATGGATTGGGAGACTTAATATTGTTAAGATATCAATTATCTCTGCACAACCAGTGGCAGTTAAGCAGGGTTTGGTTGTCAAAGAAGACTCACAGGACTGAAAATGGCAAAGCTTATAAATCTACAGCTTACTGCAGGAGAAGAATGTATTATAACATCCATTTTAAGGGGCTTTCAGCCACTTTAAGTATTCTAGAGAGGCCACGTGCAAACTGAAATTGTCCTCCCTCTGCAAGGTTCACAGGGAAACATTTTCTCTCTTAGATCAGAAACCACCAAAATGTTTAGGGAATACTTCAGGGAGTCTGAAATGGAATCTCAGCTGTGACTTCTTATATCTTGCTGGTCACATAGGCATTTGTGGAATGTAACCAGCCCAGCAGTGGAGCCCTCCCAGGGTCTCACTGAAATGAGATGCAAGTAATCTAGCTCACTATTATCAATAAGTAATGCTGAAAAGCTGGTACACGCAACTCTGAATTTCCTTGAACTCATGACTACAAAGCAAAATTATTAATCAGTATATTTCATGCCTTAACCAGAGGTCAGTACAGTGCAGGTACTTGAGCAGAATATCTCAGGCCAAATCAGAGCTGCTGAAATTAACCTTCACAGCAAAATCGCTCAACAGAACTAGAATCAACACCACCTCTACCAAAATCCTAGCAGACATTTTTGTTGAAACTGAGACACATTCAAAAATATATTCAGAAATTCAAACAATGAAGTTAGAGAACTCACATTGCCTGAGTTCAAGACTTACTATACAAGTACAGTAATTAAGACAGTATCGAGTTGACATAAGTAGACTTGACTAGGTCAGTGAAATAGGATGGAATCCAGAAATAGGCTCTCACAAATACATAACTGATTCTTGACAAAGACACCAAGGTAATTCACACTTCTCCCTATTTCTTCCACTAAGTACAGCTAAAAATATCAAAATGAGACAGAAGAACCTGAGGAACAACACATTGGTGAATTCTCTGGGCTTTATTTTATCTAATATATTCCATTCATTCCATTAAAAAAAAGAATTTGAGGTGGTTAGAACAGCTGGACCAATAAAACTTCCCTAATAAAAAATGACATCTCATACTTAGTGAGAGTATTGTAGCCCACAACAAGATTGCCTGCGTTCAAATTTCAGCTCTATATCATTATTTGTGTGATGGTAAGCAAGTTAATTAATTTTTCTGTGCCTCTTTTTTTGTCTGTAAAATGGGAATAATAATGGTATTTACCCCAAAGGATGGTTCTGAGGATCAAATACAATAATGCATGTAAGGAGACAAGGGGAAGATGGCGGAAGAGTAAGACACAGAGATCACCTTCCTCCCCACAGATACACCAGAAATACATCTACACAACTCCTACAGAACACCTACTGAACGCTGGCAGAAGACCTCAAACCTCCCAAAAGGCCAGAAAATCCCCACGTACCTGGGTAGGGCAAAAGAAAAAAGAAAAAACAGAGACAAAAGAATAGGGATGGGACCTGCACCTCTGGGAGGGAGCTGTTAAGGAGGAAAAGTTTCCACACACTAGGAAGCCCCTTCACAGGCGGAGACTGCAGGTGGCGGAGGGGGAAATCTTCGGAGCCGCGGAGGAGAGCACAGCAACAGGGGTGCGGAGGACAAAGCGGAGAGATTCCCGCACAGAGGATCGGTGCCAACGGGCGCTCACCAGCCCGAGAGGCTTCTCTGCTCACCTGCCGGGGCGGGTGGGGCTGGGAGTTGAGGCTCGGGCTTCGGTCAGAGCGCAGGGAGAGGACTGGGGTTGGCGGCGTGAACACAGCCTGCAGCGGGTTAGTGCACCACGGCTAGCCGGGAGGGAGTCCGGGGAAAAGTCTGGAGCTGCCGAAGAGGCAAGAGACATATTCTTCCCTCTTTGTTTCCTGGTGCACGAGGAGAGGGGATTAAGAGTGCTGCTTAAAGGAGCTCCAGAGACGGGCGCAAGCCGCGGCTAAAAGCGTGGACCCCAGAGACGGGCATGAGATGCTAAGGCTGCTGCTGCCACCCCCAAGAGGCCTGTGTGCGAGGCCTGTGTGTGATCCACACTCTTCTTCCAGGGAGCCTGTGCAGACCGCCACTGCCAGGGTCCTGGGATCCAGGGACAACTTCCCCGGGAGAATGCACGGCGCGCCTCAGGCTGGTGCAATGGCACGCTGGCCTCTGCCGCCGTAGGATCACCCCGCACTCCGTACCCCTCCCTCCCCCTGGCCTAAGCGAGCCAGAGTCCCCAAAGCAGGTGCTCCTTTAACCCCGTCCTGTCTGAGCGAAGAACAAACGCCCTCCGGTGACCTACACGCAGAGGCGAGGCCAAATCCAAAGCTGAGCCCCGGGAGCTGTGAGAACAGAGAAGAGAAAGGGAAATCTCTCCCAGCAGCCTCAGAAGCAGCGGATTAAAGCTCCACAATCAACTTGATGTACCCTGCATCTGTGGAATACATGAATAGACAAGGAATCATCCCAAATTGAAGAGGTGGACTTTGAGAGCAAGATTTATGATTTTTTCCCCTTTTGCTCTTTTTGTGAGTGTGTATGTGTATGCTTCTGTGTGAGATTTTGTCTGTACAGCTTTGCTTCCACCATTTGTCCTAGGGTTCTATCCGTCCGTTTCTTTTTTCTTAAAAAAATTTTTTTTCTTAATAATTATTTTTTATTTTAATAACTATTTTATTTTATCTTCTTTCTTTTTTCCTTCCTGGCCTCCTTCCTTCCTTCCTTCCTTCCTCCCTCCCTCCTTTCTTTCTTTCTTTCTCTCTCTTTCTTTCTTGCTACTTTTTCTCCCTTTTATTCTGAGCCGTGTGGATGAAAGGCTCTTGATGCTGCAGCCAAGAGTCAGTGCTGAGCCTCTGAGGTGGGAGAGCCAACTTCAGGACACTGGTTCACAAGAAACCTCCCAGCTCCACATAATATCAAATGGCGAAAATCTCCCAGAGACCTCCATCTCAACACCAGCACCGAGCTTCACTCACCGACCAGCAAGCTACAGTGCTGGACACTCTATGCCAAACAACTAGCAAGACAGGAATACAACCCCACCCATTAGCAGAGAGACTGCCTAAAATCATAATAAGTCCACAGACACCCCAAAACACACCACCAGATGTGGACCTGCCCACCAGAAAGACAAGATCCAGCCTCATCCACCAGAACATAGGCACTAGTCCCCATCACCAGGAAGCCTATACAACCCACTGAAACAACATTAGCCACTGGGGACAGACACCAAAAGCAACGGGAACTATGAACCTGCAGCCTGCAAAAAGTTGAACCCAAACACAGTAAGATAAGCAAAATGAGAAGACAGAAAAGCACACAGCAGATGAAGGAGCAAGATAAAAACCCACCAGACCTAACAAATGAAGAGGAAATAGGCAGTCTACCTGAAAAAGAATTCAGAATAATGATAGTAAAGATGATCCCAAATCTCAGAAATAGAATAGACAAAATGCAAGAAACATTTAACAAGGACCTAGAAGAACTAAAGATGAAACAAGCAACGATGAACAACACAATAAATGAAATTAAAAATACTCTAGATGGGATCAATAGCAGAATAACTGAGGCAGAAAAACAGATAAGTGACCTGGAATATAAAATAGTGGAAATAACTACTGCAGAGCAGAATAAAGAAAAAAGAATGAAAAGAACTGCGGACAGTCTCAGAGACCTCTGGGACAACATTAAACACACTAACATTTGAATTATAGGGGTTCCAGAAGAAGAAGAGAAAAAGAAAGGGACTGAGAAAATATTTGAAGAGATTATAGTTGAAAACTTCCCTAATATGGGAAAAAAATAGTTAAGTCCAGGAAGCTCAGAGAGTCCCATACAGGATAATTCCAAGGAGAAATATGCCAAGACACATATTAATCAAACTATCAAAAATTAAATACAAAGAAAACATATTAAAAGCAGCAAGGGAAAAATAACAAATAACACATAAGGGAATCCCCATAAGGTTAACAGCTGATCTCTCAGCAGAAACTCTGCAAGCCAGAAGGGACTGGCAGGACATATTTAAAGTGATGAAGGAGAAAAACCTGCAACCAAGATTACTCTACCCAGCAAGGATCTCATTCAGATTTGATGGAGAAATTAAAACCTTTACAGACAAGCAAAAGCTGAGAGAGTTCAGCACCACCAAACCAGCTTTACAACAAATGCTAAAGGAACTTCTCTAGGCAAGAAACACAAGAGAAGGAAAAGACCTACAATAACGAACCCAAAACAATTAAGAAAATGGGAATACGAACACACATATTGATAATTACCTTAAATGTAAATGGACTAAATGCTCCCACCAAAAGACACAGAATGGCTGAATGGATACAAAAACAAGACCCATATATATGCTGTCTACAAGAGACCCACTTCAGACCTAGAGACACATACAGGCTGAAAGTAAGGGTATGGAAAAAGATATTCCATGCAAATGGAAACCAAAAGAAAGCTGGAGTAGCAATTCTCATATCAGACAAAATAGACTTTAAAATAAAGACTATTAGAAGAGACAAAGAAGGACACTACATAATGATCAAGGGATCAATCCAAGAAGAAGATATGACAATTGTAAATATTTATGCACCCAACATAGGAGCACCTCAATACATAAGGCAAATACTAACAGCCATAAAAGGGGAAATCGACAGTAACACATTCAGAGTAGGGGACTTTAACACCCCACTTTCACCAATGGACAGATCATCCAAAATAAAAATAAATAAGGAAACACAGCTTTAAATGATACATTAAACAAGATGGACTTAATTGATATTTATAGAACATTCCATCCAAAAACAACAGAATACACATTTTTCTCAAGTGCTCATGGAACATTCTCCAGGATAGATAATATCTTGGGTCACAAATCAAGCCTTGGTAAATTTAAGAAAATTGAAATTGTATCACGTATCTTTTCGGACCACAATGCTATGAGACTAGATATCAATTACAGGAAAAGATCTGTAAAAAAATATAAACACATGCAGGCTAAACAGTACACTACTTAATAACGAAGTGATCACTGAATAAATCAAAGAGGAAATCAAAAAATACCTAGAAACAAATGACAATGAAAACACAATGACCCAAAACCTATGGGATGCAGCAAAAGCAGTTCTAAGAGGGAAGCTTATAGCAATACAATCCTACTTCAAGAAACAAGAAACATCTCAAATAAACAACCTAACCTTACACCTAAAGGAATTAGAGAAAGAACAAAAAACCCCAAAGTTAGCAGAAGGAAAGAAATCATAAAAATCAGATCAGAAATAAATGAAAAAGAAATGAAGGAAACGATGGCAAAGATCAATAAAACTAAAAGCTCTTTCTTTGAGAAGATAAACAAAATTGATAAACCATTAGCCAGACTCATCAAGAAAAAAAAGGGAGAAGACTCAAATCAATAGAATTAGAAATGAAAAAGGAGAAGGAACAACTGACACTGCAGAAATACAAAAGATCATGAGAAATTACTACAAGCAACTCTATGCCAATAAAATGGACAACCTGGAAGAAATGGACAAATTCTTAGAAAGGCACAACCTGCCAAGACTGAAACAGGAAGAAATAGAAAATATGAACAAACCAATCACAAGCACTGAAATTGAAACTGTGATCAAAACTCTTCCAACAAACAAAAGCCTACGACCAGGTGGCTTAACAGTCGAATTCTATCAAACATTTAGAGAAGAACTAACACCTATCCTTCTCAAACTCTCCAAAATATAGCAGAGAGAGGAACACTCCCAAACTCATTCTACGAGGCCACCATCACCCTGATACCAAAACCAGATAAGGATGTCACAAAGAAAGAAAATTACGGGCGAATATCGCTGATGAACTTAGAAGCAAAAATCCTCAACAAAATACTAGCAAACAGAATTGAACAGCACATTAAAAGGATCATACACCATGATCAAGTGGGGCTTATTCCAGGAATGAAAGGATTCTTCAATATATGCAAATCAAACAAAGTGATACACCATATTAACAAATTGAAGGAGAAAAATCATATGATCATCTCAATAGATGCAGAGAAAGCTTTTGACAAAATTCAACACCTATTTATGATAAAAACCCTGCAGAAAGTAGGCATAGAGGGAACTTTCCTCAACATAATAAAGGCCAAATATGACAAACCCACAGCCAATATCGTCCTCAATGATGAAAAACTGAAAGCATTTCCACTAAGATCAGGAACAAGACAAGGTTGCCCACTCTCACCACTATTATTCAACATAGTTTTGGAAGTTCTAGCCACAGCAATCAGAGAAGAAAAGGAAATAAAAGGAATCCAAATTGGAAAAGAAGAAGTAAAGCTGTCACTGTTTGCAGATGACATGATACTATACATAGAGAATCCTAAAGATGTTACCAGAAAACTACTAGAGCTAATCAATGAAGTTGGTAAAGTAGCAGGATACAAAATTAATGAACAGAAATCTCTGGCATTCCTATACACTAATGATGAAAAATCTGAAAGAGAAATCAAGAAAACACTCGCATTTACCATTGCCACAAAATGAATAAAATATCTAGGAATAAACCTACCTAAGGAGACAAAAGACATGTATGCAGAAAATTATAAGACACTGATGAAAGAAATTAAAGGTGATACAAACAGATGGAGAGATATACCATGTTCTTGGATTGGAAGAATCAACATTGTGAAAATGACTCTACTACCCCAGGCAATCTACAGATTCAATGCAATCCCTATCAAACTACCACTGGCATTTTTCACAAAACTAGAACAAAAAATTTCACAATTTGTATGGAAACACAAAAGACCCCAAATAGCCAAATCAATCTTGAGAACGAAAAACGGAGCTGGAGGAATCAGGCTTTCTGACTTCAGTCTATATTACAAAGCTACAGTAATCAAGACAGTATGGTACTGGCACAAAAACAGAAAGATAGATCAATGGAACAGGATAGAAAGCCCAGAGATAAACCCACACACATATGGTCACCTTATCTTTGATAAATGAGGCCAGAATATACAGTGGAGAAAAGACAGCCTCTTCAATAAGTGGTGCTAGGAAAACTGGACAGGTACATGTAAAAGTATGAGATTAGATCACTCCCTAACACCATACACAAAAATAAGCTCAAAATGGATTAAAGACCTAAATGTAAGGCCAGAAACTATCAAACTCTTAGAGGAAATCATAGGCAGAACACTCTATGACATAAATCACATCAAGATCCTTTTTGACCCACCTCCGAGAGAAATGGAAATAAAACAAAAATAAACAAACGGGACCTAATGAAACTTCAAAGCTTTTGCACAGCAAAGGAAACCATAAACAAGACCAAAAGACAACCCTCAGAATGGGAGAAAATATTTGCAAATGAAGCAACTGACAAAGGATTAATCTCCAAAATTTATAAGCAGCTCAGGCAGGACAATAACAAAAAAACAAACAACCCAATCCAAAAATGGCAGAAGACCTAAATAGACATTTCTCCAAAGAAGATATACAGAGTGCCATGAAAGAATGCTCAACATCAGTAATCATTAGAGAAATGCAAATCAAAACTACAATGAGATATCATCTCACACCAGTCAGAATGGCCATCATCAAAAAATCTAGAAACAATAAATGCTGGAGAGGATGTGGAGAAAACGGAACACTCTTGCACTGCTGGTGGGAATGTGAATTGGTACAGCCACTACGGAGAACAGTAGGGAGGTTCCTTAAAAAACTAGAAATAGACCTACCATATGACCCGGCAATTCCACTACTGGGCGTATACCCTGAGAAAACCATAATTCAAAAAGAGTCATGTACCAAAATGTTCATTGTAGCTCTATTTACAATAGCCCAGATATGGAAACAACCTAAGTGTCCATCATCGGCTGAATGGATAAAGAAGATGTGGCACATATATACAATGGAATATTACTCAGCCATAAAAAGAAATGAAATTGAGCTATTTGTAATGAGTTGGATGGACCTTGAGTCTGTCATACAGAGTGAAGTAAGTCAGAAAGAGAGAGACAGTTACCATATGCTAACACATATATGTGGAATTTAAGGGGAAAAAATGTCATGAAGAACCTAGGGGTAAGACAGCAATAAAGACACAGACCTACTAGAGAATGGACTTGAGGATAAGGGGAGGGGGATGGGTAAGCTGTGACGAGGCGAGAGTGGCATGGACATATATACACTACCAAGCGTAAGATAGCTAGTGGGAAGAAGATGCATAGCACAGGGAGATCAGCTCGGTGCTTTGTGAGCACCTGGAGGGGTGGGATAGGGAGGGTCGGAGGGAGGGAGATGCAGGATGGAGGATATATGGGAACATATGTATATGTATAACTGATTCACTTTGTTATAAAGCAGAAACTAACACACCATTGCAAAGCAATTATACTCCAATAAAGATGTAAAAATAATAATAATAATGCCTGTAAAGTGTTCACTGGCACATGGTGAGTGCCCGATTGATAGAAATTGTTACTTTTTTGTTATTATTATGATACACTTTTTCTAAGCCTATACATACTTTTTTTTTTTTTTTTGCGGTACGCAGGCCTCTCACTGTTGTGGCCTCTCATGTTGCAGAGTACAGGCTCCGGACGCGCAGACTCAGCGGCCATGGCTCAGGGGCCCAGCCACCCCGCAGCATGTGGGATCTTTCCAGACCGGGTCATGAACCCACGTCCCCTGCATCGGCAGGTGGACTCTCAACCACTGCGCCACCAGAGAAGCCCCTACATTTTTATATACTCTGTATATAGTATATAAACATATACTATATATAAAATATATATAATATACATATGTAAATATGTATTTTTTAAAATAAGAAGTTGGGGAAAGAAAAATTTCAGCTAAATGACATTATAATTTGTGTTAAGGTATTGAAACTGATTGTAACTTTTTTATCTTTTCAATATTCCACTTTCAATGTGATTATGCCTTTAATAAAAATAGATCTGTAATAATTTCCTTTAACAAATGAATCTCAACTCCCACCTCATATCATACAAAAAACTAAAAATTGAACCTATAAAGCTTTCTAGAAAAAAAATGAAAGAATATCCTTATACCCTTCAGGTAGGCAAAAGTTTCTTATATACACAAAAAATGGTGGCACAAAAAATAATAACCGCAAAAAGAAAACAAATTGGACTTCATCAAAATTTAAAAATTCTGCTCTTCAAGAAATGCCATTAAGGAAATGAAAATGTAAGCCACACAATGGGAGAAGATATTTGCAATACATATACTTAGTCAAACATTTGTATTTGGAATTTATGAAGAAAGCTTACCACTCAATATTAAAAGGACAACTGACCAAAAAATAAATAAACATTGAACAAACACTTCATAAAAGAAGATATTCAAATGTGTATAAGCACAGGAAAAATATCTCAATCTCATTAGTAATTAGAGAATTATATATTAAAACTAGTGTAAGGTACCACTTCGCACCCACCAGAAGAACTAAAATTCAAGACTGAAAATACCAGGCATTGGTGAGGATGTGAAGCAATTTGAACTGTTATACATTAGTGGTGTATGGAGAGAGTAAGACGGTATATCCACTTGGGAAGACAGTATCATATATAAACCATAGCAGTATCATATATAAACCATGACCCAGCACTTCCACTCCTAACTGTTTATCGGCAAGAAAGGAAAACACTTATTCTCAAAAACGTTTTCTTTATTTTTTAATTTTTAAAATAAATTTATTTATTTATTTTGGGCTGCATTGGGTCTTCGTTGCTGCACACGAGCTTTCTCTAGTTGCGGCGAGCAAGGGCTACTCTTCGTTGCAGTGTACCGGCTTCTCACTGTGGTGGCTTCTCTTGTTGTGGAGCACGAGCTTCAGCAGTTGTGGCATGCAGGCTCAGTAGTTGTGGCACACGGGCTTTGTTTCTCCACGGTATGTGGGATCGTCTTGGACCAGGGCTCAAACCCGTGTCCCCTGCATTGGCAGGCACATTCTTAACCACTGCACCACCAGAGAAGTCCCAAAAAGATGTTTTAAAGAATGTATGTAGCAGCTTTTTTCATAACATCCAAACACTGGAAATAGTGAAAATGCCAATTGACAGAATGGATAAACCAACTGTGGTATAGTTATATAATGGAATACTCCTCTGCAATTAAAAGGAACTACTAAAACACACAAGAACCTAAGTATCAAGAAAATTGTACTGGGTAAAAAAAGCCAGATGCAGTAAGCACACCCTGTATGAGTCCATTTATATAGAGTTCTAAAAAAGGCACAACTAATTTATGGGGATAATAGTCAAAACAGTGGTGCCTCTTGGGGGAGTGGCAATTCATTGGAAAAAAGTCAAGGGAGTTTATTGGAGTGGTGAAATATTCTATATCTTAATTTGAGTAGTGTTTCTAGGTATATACATTTGTCAAAACTCATCATACTGTAAAATTAAAATGTGTATTTTTGGCTTCATATATATTATACTCAATAAATAATTCTAAAAGCAATAATATTTTATGTAAGTGTAATGTGATGAATGTAAGCTTATGATACAGTGTCAAGTGTCAAATCAATAGAAAATACTGGTATGTACGGGGACTACACTTACAAATGTCCATGGAAGACAGAACTCATTAGAAAAAAATATATTAAATTACGAATAATGATTGCTTTATTTTGCCAATTGCAAATAGCATAATTAATGTGTCTGGCAATTCATACCCATATCAAATGCCTTCTGGTTTTATGAGTCGTTGTTGCTGACTCTGCCCCGCTTCTCTTTCCCTCCTGGACATCCCTCCCAGTAACCATGGGAGTCCCAGAGATTAAAAAATACATGTGAATACTTGAAACAGAAAAAGATTATACAAATAAATCAATGGCCTGAATGTAAGTTACTCAACATAACTCAGTAGATTTTTCTCAAACTGCCTCCCCAAAATGCAAGATTATGTAGTCCTAGACCACAATAACTTCATTCCAAACCATACACCTGTTTTACTCCTCAGATGTGCTATCACACTGGCAATTCTAATGTGAGATTTCTTTTTATCATCTTATTAATAGTCTGCAACTTTTTGTTGTTAAAACCTTGGCCATTCCCTTTACTTTCTGTTTCCAATTCCAAGCTTCCTCTGTATGGAAATACGTCCATCAGTCTTGACACACAATTCATCTATGCCACACATGAAAGCTTCATAGTGAACAGAACAAATACTAACATAAATTAACTTATTCTAGAATTTTGCAAGTGGAGAACTCGTAGTAGGAGAGAAATTAAAGATACATGCCAACTCCCAGTATTCAACAAATAATTAAGCTCATGGTATGACGGGACACAAAGGTGTACAAAATAGCTCAGACTTCAAGAAATCTATAATAGAGCAAAGAAGACATACAATAGTTATTGTTTAATCCTCAAAGCAATGTAGGGGGTTGTTGCTATCATCATTCTCATTTTACCGATGAGTAAACTAATAGTCAGAGGTTCAATAACTTATTCAAGATCACATAGATAGTAACCAGAAAATCCAGAATTGAAACTCCAGTAATCTAACTTCAAATGCTCTACTCTAAATCCCCACACCATTATAATATGTAAGCCAACGTCAGTCTTTCTTAATCTTTTTTTAATCTTTTAAAATTAATTTTTTAATTTAATTAAACCTTTGAAAAGTTTTCTATCCTCATCACATAGTGTCTAGAACATAACAAATTATTGATATAAGCTTTGTAATGTGCATTAAGATATTTATTAATAAATCAAAATAAAAATTTATTTAACATCTACTATGTAGTAGGCTCTATGCTATCTTCTTTATATACAATATCCAATTTAATCCTCACAGCAGCCTATGACATTATTACTAGTATAATACCATTATTGCAGCTGAGAAACTGGCCAAGTTAAAAAATGCATCCAAGGACTATTCAGCTAGTAAGAGGTGCAGCTGATATATGTATACAGTCTGACATCAAGACTCAGGTATTTCCTTTCCACCACACTAATATTTTCTGAGACATTGGCAAATCGATAAAGTATTTATATCCCAAAGAAGAACTATTCATATGATGTTGTCTGGAGTTGAGCCAGCACTAACAACATAAAGTGTCCCTGCATCTGATTTGTGTGAGGTCACTTGTACCTGATAGGTCTTCTTCTTTAGTGCTAACATTGCCCTGGAGGAACTCCGAGGAATTGCCAGAAGTGTTTCTTCTCCGACATCTCATCTTATCCTCACCTGACCTGAAAGATGCAGGGCAGTTCATTTCTGGCTGCACTCTCAAGTTCCCTGATAAAATTTCCTGTTCTGAAAATAAAGCCATTGTTTATACCTTGTTGGGAACTGAGAGACGAATCTCACTTTGCCTCCTCAAAACAAAGTCCAAGAGGAACAATTCTTCCACTAACTGAGGTATTTTCACCTAATTAAGTGGAAAATTAAAGTTTGTCTCTTCTCAGCTAATTTTGTTAACTCTAACTTGTTAGTTATTCATTAAAAACCAGCCAGAAACTATACTCATTTTAACTCTCAAGAGACTTTTCCTCCTCTATCTCAAAATAGAAAAAAATAATTACCTTAAAATAATGATTGTCTTTTGTCCAGCAGTGTGAGTGGGAGATAGCTAGTCCCTCCATGATGTTTACTGTGGGCCCCAGCTTCAAAAAAAGAAACAAAGCTGACAGATACAGGCTCAAAATCCAGCACAATTCCTTATTCTTTATATGACATTAGGCCAAATATCTAATGAGATCTTTGAGTCTCACTGTCTTCATCTACAAAATGAAAATGACATTACTTGGTTGGGATTAACATATACACACTACTATATATAAAATAGTCAACAAGGACCTACTGTATAGCACAGAGAGTTCTACTCAATACCCTGTCATAACCTATATGGGAAAAGAATCTGAAAAAGAATAGATATATGTATAACTGAATCACTTTGCTGTACACTTGAAACTAACACAACATTGTAAATCAACTGTTTTTTGATATAAAATAAAAATTAAATTAAAAAAAAGAAAATGATATTACCTAATAACTCACAGAACTGTAGTAGGGCTACAACCATAATGTATGTATGGTACTTAGCACAAGTTCTGGAATAAAATGTATGTATTCAAAAATATTAGCATCTCTCCCCTATTCACACTTTTATTCATGCACAGTTAACATAAATTTTGTGTTTGCAGTCCAAAGCTATCACTTACTCCAACCTTAGTTTTTTTCAGTCAATACTCTTTTCTGGAAGCCTTTGAACATTCATAGAATATTTAAACAAATATGGCTTCCTATCAGGTCCAAACCAACATTGATTGCATGGAAATCAAATTGGTGGTTAACATGAAAAAACTAGAGAGAAAGCCAACATGCTAATGACAGATTTAGGAACCAAAAAGGAGTTCATCAAATCTAATTATGGGCTGAATCTAACTAGAATTTAACATGGTTAAATAAATCTAGAGCACAAGTCCAAAAATAAAAGAACACGTACAAAATAGTTGATTTAATTTTCAACAAGATTAATAATGAACAACAATCTATGTGTAGGTTTATACACACTAAAAATGAACATGTTAATAAGGTATATGGCCTACTTTATCTTCAAAATGTGGAGGTTACCTAAAATTATTCTACTTTATCTGCATTATTGGATGTAAAGTACCAGAACAAGGAAGATTATCCTATTTTACCCAGAGCTAATCGAATACATTTAGATATAGTTTTGGGTATCAGAATAAATGAGAGTTTGGAACATTAAGGTAAGCACTAAAAAGAGTTTCTGAGAGGGTGGGAGGATTAAATCCAACAGAATATGAGCTGTGGTTGAAGTCCCAGAGAAGAGGGAAGGCTTGTATGGGACATGATAATTGCTTTCATATATTATGTACGCCAGAGAGAAATTTAACTTCTTTTTTCTATGTGCCCCAAGGAGCAGCACAAAGAACAATGAGTATAATTTTCTGGGAGTCAGATCTCTTTTCAATATAAGGAAAAACTTAACAATTGTATCTATTATTAAACTGAGCAGACTATCTTATATAAAAGTTCAGATCACTGGTGGTTTTAAAGCAAAAGTATCAGAGTTTTCTCTCATCAGAAAATGACCTCCAAAGTGCCTTCCAACTAAAAGTCTCTTAGGGAATTCCCTGGCAGTCCAGTGGTTAGGACTCCACGCTTCCACTACAGGGGGCTTGGGTTCGATCCCTGATCCGGTGGGGGAACTAGGATTTTGCAAACTGCCACAAGGCGCGGCCAAAAAAAAAAGTCCCTTATTTCAGGATATGGGTTTTTTTTTCAGCCCTGTCATCCAGGATATTCGGTAAACACATGTACTCCGAAAGTAAGCCTAGAGTAGGAAGAGAGTATAGAATTGTGTGATAGGTTCTAAACCAGACTCCTCTATACAACATATACCTGTATTTTTGCTTAAAATTATTTTCTGATTTTTTATTGTTAATCCATTACCTAGCAATTGATAATAATATTCACAATGGCAAACTATGACATAAGCCCAATGCAAATATTCTTTATGGATTATTCCATTTAATCCCCAACACAACTCTAGGATTTTAACAAACACATACTCCTAACTATATTCAGTGTTATAGTTACATCCATTTTACCGATGAGGAAGCAACAAAATTAAGTAATGTTATTGTTATACTCATAGAATAACATAGAATAAAAGTCTAAAGTCTTTTTGGCAGAATATATGAGGCCAATCACACTGTCCCACAGTTCAGTAACATAAGTAATAATAGGAAATAATAGTAATAATAGAAAATAATAGTAATAATAGGAAATATCAAGAGTCCCATTCAGGACACTCAAACTCTGAAGTCCAAGATCTCCATTTATATATTTTTTACCTATAAGATACAAGGGCACTGAGGGAATCATCAATTTTTTTTGTTACTGGAAATTTAAAAACAAAATTCTGACTTCCGAAGGAAAAAATAATTCTCCAACTAGATGTCAGGGCATAACTTATTGATTTTCTTCTTACAGATTTAATGACCACTAATAAATTTTGGTGGATGGAAAACAATTTTGCAACAAGATTGACTATTATTCACTGAAGACAAATGTGTTTTAGATTTCCTTGTAATTCAATGCATCCCCAAATACTAAACTACCTGAAGGGAAATTAATAATTTCTAGCCAATAAAATTCCACAGTGGTATTCAGTTTTATATACATGTCAATACTAAAATAATCTTCCAAGGTTATTACTTCTAGGTAAAATTCATGTTCACATTTACTGAGTACGATTATATGATGAAATGTGCAAGATAGTGGCTGTAAAACGATGACTAAGACATTGTCCTAATATGGAGGAGCTCAGAGTCTTTGCGGGGGCACAGATATATAATGAGAGTATATTATCAAAATGAAATGATAAGGTAGAGATTAATCCAGGATGCTATGGGGAGCACATAGAATGAAAATTGTATTAGAATTCTCAGTTACAACTAAAAGAAAATCTACAACAAATAGAAATATTAAAGTTTGTGGGAAGGTATTGGAAGGATTCTGTAGCACATAGGATCAAAAAAAAAAAAAAAAAAAAAAAAAGGTGCCAAAGCCATGCTGTGTACATTAGGGAATGGAAAGGGAACTCAGTAATTGTCAGGACTCTTATCTCTCCATCTCCTGTGTCTGCTTGTCCTTTTCTTTTTTTTTTTTTGAAGTAAAATTTAGTTTATTTGGATGTGGCATAATCATGTACTTAGACAATCCTAAGGAATATATTTTTAAAAACCTCCTACAATGAATTACTGTGTGTAACAGGTTTGCAAGATAAGAATGCAATATAAAAAATTGTTTTCTTTGTCTTGAGTATACATTGAGAACTGCAGTTATTTTATTTTTTAAAAAATTTATATGTATTTAAGTGTACAACTTGATGTTTTGATATACATATACATTGTGAAGTGATTACTAGGGTTGTTAACTTATCCATCTCTTCACAGTTATCATTTGTGTGTGTGTGTGAATGGTGAGAACACTTAGGATCAACTCTCTTAGCAAGTTTCAAGTATACAGTACAGTATTAGTAATTATAATCACCATGCTGTACATCAAACCACTAGAATTTATTTATCTTACATAACTGAAACTTTTTACCATGTGACCAACATCTCCCCATTTCCTCCACCTTTCCCCTTGTCCCTGAAAACCAGCATTGTATTCTCTGCTTCTATGAATTTGACTTTTTTAGATTCCACATATATATGAGATGATGCAGTATTTTTCCTTTTGTGTCTGGTTTGTTTCCCTTAGCTTAATGGCTTTGGGCTCATCTTTGTTACTGCAAATGACAAGATTTCCTTCTTTCTCATGGCTGAATACTATTCCACTGTATATTTATAACACATTCTCTTTATTCATTCATCCACTGACAGATACTTAGATTGCTTCCATATCTTGGCTATTGTGAATAATGGACATAGGAGTAAAGATATCTCTTCAAGATAATGAGTTCATTTCCTTTGAATATACACCCAGAAGTTGGATTGCTGGATCATATGGTACTTCTATTTTTCATTTGTTTAGGAAACTGCCTACTGTTTTCCATAATGGCTGTACTAATTTACATTCCCACCAACAGTGTACAAGGGTTCCCTTTTCTCCACATTCTCGCCAACAGTTATTTTTGTCTTTTGATAATAGCTAATCTAACAGGTGTGAAGTGACATCTCATTATGGTTTTGATTTCCATTTTCCTAATGATCAGAGATGTTGAGCTTCTTTACATATAGCTGTTGGCCATTTGTATGTCTTCTTTGGAAAAATATCTATTTGGATCTTTTGCCCATTTTTAAATCAGGTTATTGATTTCCAGTTATTGGAAAATCCAATATTTAATATTTATCCAGTATTTTGGATATTAACTCCTTGTCAGATGTATGGTTTGCAAATATCTCCTGTTCTGTAGGTTGTCTATTCACTCTGTTGATTGTTTCCTTTGCTGTAGAGAAGCTTTTTCGTTTGATGCAATCCCACTTGTTAATTTTTGCTTTTGTTTTCTGTGCTTTTGAGATCTTATCCAAAAAATCATTGCCAAGACCAATATTGTAGGAGATTTTTCCTTATGATTTCTATATACTACAAATTTTATGGTTTCAGGTCTCATGTTTAAGTCATTAATGGATTTTTAATTTTTTTATTGAAGTATAGATGATTTACAATTTTGTGTTAGTTTCTGCTGTACAGCAAAGTGATTCAGATATACACATATATATGTGTATATATATATATATTTTTTCATGTTCCCTGTGCTATACAGTTAAGTCCTGGCTGTTTATCTATTTTATATATAGTAGCTTGTATCTGCTAATCCCAAGCTCCTAATTTATTCCTCCCCTACCCCATTTCCTTTTGGTAACCATAAATTTGTTTTCTATGTCTGTGAGTCCATTTCTATTTCCTAAATAAATTCATTTGTTTCATATTTTAGATTCTACTTATAAGTTATATCATGATATTTGTCTTTCTCTTTCTGACTTATTTCCCTTAGTACGATAATCTCTAAGTCCATCCATGTTGCTGAAAATGGCATTATTTTATTCTTTTTTGTGGTTGAGTGATATTCCACTGTGTATATATACCACATCTTCTTTATCCGTCTGTCAATGGACATGTAAATGGACACGTCTTGGCTATTGTAAATAGTGTTGCAGTGAACATTGGGGTGTATGTATCCTTTTGAATTAGAGTTTTCTCCAGATATATGCCTAAAAATGGGAATGCTGGATCATATGGTAACTCTATTTTTTGTTTTTTAAGGCAGCCAGTCCCCAACATTTTTAGCACCAGGGACTGGTTTCAGGGGATGGTTTCAGGCTGATTCAAGTGCATTTCATTTATTGTGCACTTTATTTCTATTATTATTACATTGTAATATATAATGAAGTAATTATACAACTTTCTATAATGCAGAATTCATGGGAGCCCTAAGCCTGTTTTCCTGCAACTAGATGGTCCCATCTGGGGGTGATGAGAGACAGTGACACCCAAAGTGTGTTGTTTATGTCCAGTCCACTCCATAATCTCTTTCTGGTTGATGTCACTGCAGAAAATCCTGCTTCACAAAGATAGGATGTTGGAAATGGAAGCTGTACTTTTGTGGAAATCTCAGGGTATTCTGCCTTGACTTTAATCCAGAACGTATGGAGATTTGATGTCTCAACCATACTTTTAAGGCTACCATCATTTGTGATCTCAAGCAGTGGATCCTCTTCTAGCACGGACAAAGTCGGTTCACCTGGCTTATTTACAAATGGGTCACGGATCCATTCCTTCCCAGTTCAGGGGTCTTTTGTGGTTGGGAAGTAATGCTCAAACTCTTTTGAAAGCTGAGATAGGTGATCAATGCACCAGCTGGGATAAAGAAGGCCCTGGCTCAGTCTCTTTCAAAATCTCTGCTAATGTTTGAAACATGTCAAAAATCCCAATGTTCACTCGTTGCCCCCATAATTCCAGTTTGGCTTTGAATGCAGCCATTTCATCTGCCTACTTGAACACAGTTGTTGTTCTCCCCTGAAGTGACAGATTGAATTCATTGAGCAGATTGAATATGTCACACAAGTAAGCAAGTTTTGTGACCCATTGTGTGTCACTGAAATGTGCTGCCAGTGGTGACTGTTTTTCTAAAAGAAATCTCTGGAGTGGCTCTCATAGCTCAAAAACTCTGGTCAGTGATCTGCCTTTAGAAAGCTATCTCACTTCTGTGTATAAGAGAAGACGTGTGTTCTCTGTGTCCATCTCCTCACAGAGCTGTGCAAACAGACGTGAGTTAAGGGCATGTACTTTAATGTGATTGCTGATTTTAATCATATCCTGCAAAATATTGTTAAGCTCAGGTGACATATTTTGGCTAGTCAACATTTCTCTATGGATGCCACAGTGCGTAGATTCACATTCAGAAGCGACCCCCTTTTTTTTTTCAGACATGACCTTTGACCCGAGTAGTGAACGCAGAAAGCCACCCTGTCATGGCAGACACTCCCTCTGTGCATATACCGACACAAAATGACCATTTCAGTTTTCCTAATATGTAATCATTCAGAGACTTGAATAGTTCTGCAGCTGTGGTGTTGGTTGACCACAAAAGTGCACATTACATATCCTCATGCAAAACAAGCATTGTTGCCCTGTTGTCAACATCGGTAGATTCGTCGACCTGGATTGCGTACCATGGTGACTTAGTAATCCTCTCTAAAAATGGTGCCTCAACATTCTCTGCTATTTCATCAATTCGTCTAGTTATGGTGCTAGACAAAAGAGGAACACATGCCACCTTTTGAACTGCAGCCTCTCCTAAAAGTTCACAACGAATTTCCTTAGCAGCAGGTAGGATCCACTCTTCACCAATAGTAAAGAGCTTCTTAGCTTTAGCAATGCGGTTAGCCAGTAAGAATGATGCTTTCAGTGCAGATACATTAGATGACGTGGTGGCCTTCAATAATTGCTTCTGTTTTTTTGTGTTCACGTTTTTTCTTTTGAAAAACTCCAAAGGCTTGTGTTTTAATGCAGGGTGCTTGGTTTCCATGTGATGAAGCAGTTTTGAAGGGTTCATGGCTTCGTTGGATAGCCAGTCACCATATATTATACAAAGTGGGCTTGAAGAATGTGAATCGCCTGTTGCAATGAACCCATAATTTAAGTAGGACTCTTGATATTTTCTTTTAAATGCAGCTTTCCTTTTGTTGGCAGTCTTAGAGTCTTCTGCAGTCTCATCATTGGGTCTTTCCCCCTTTTCAAAGCAGCTCTCCAGCGACGTTTGTTTTTTACTCATTTTGGCTAGGGTTAGCTTGTGGGATTACCAAAACTGTGACTGAGACAAGTGCACAGCGCAGGAAAGAGGCATGGACAGAAGTGGTAAATAAAATAATGGGTGGGCCACGTGCAGACTAAAATAAGTGTCGGATTCTGACTTAAAGACTGCCACCAGATGCAGCTGTACAATTGAAGTACATCAACTCACTTGCCACTATAAAGCCTGCCACCAGATGCAGCTTGTCACTTGCCACTCACTGATAGGGTTTTGATATGTCTGCAAGCAATTGACTTATTATAGTCTCTGTGTAGTCAAACCTCTCTGCTAATGATAATCTGTATTTGCAGCTGCTCTCCAGCGCTAGCATCACCACCTCAGCTCCACTTCAGGTCATCAGGCTTTAGATTCCCAAAAGGAGTGCACAACCTAGATCACTTGCATGTGCAGTTCACAGTAGGGTTCACGCTCCTTTGAGAATCTAATGCTGCTGCTGATCTGACAGGAGGTGGACCTCAGGTGGTAATGTGAGCAATGGGGAGCAGCTGCAAATACAGATGAAGCTTCACTTGTTCGCCCACCACTCACCTCCTACTGTGTGGCCCAGTTGCCCAGGGGTTGGGGATTCCTGTTTTAAGGAACCTCCATACTGTTCTCCATAGTGGCTACACGAATTTACATTCCCACCAACAATGTACCAGGGTTCCCTTTTCACCACACCCTCTCCACCATTTATTATTTGTAAACGTTTTAATGATGGCCATTCTGACTGGTGTGAGGTGCTACCTCATTGTAGTTTTGATTTGTATTTATCTAATAATTAGCAAGTTTGAGCATATTAATGGACTTTTAGTTGATTTTTGTGTATGTTGTAAGATAAGGGTCCAGTTTCATTCTTTTGCATGTGGATATCCAATTTTCCCAGCAACATTTATTGAAGAGACTATGCTTTCCACATTGTATACTCTTGGCACCCTTCGTGAAGATTAGTTAACTGTATATACATGGATTTGCTTCTGGGATGTCTATGCTGTTCCATTGGTTTATATGTCTGTTTTTATATGAGTACCATTCTATTTTGATTACTACAGCTTTGTAATATAATTTGAAATCAGGAAGTGTGATACCTTCAGCTTTGTTCTTCTTTCTGAAGATTGTTTTGGCTTTAATTCATTTAGAGTTGATTTTTATATATGGAGTGAAATAGGGTCCAATTTCTTTCTTCTGCTAGTGGAAAACCAGTTCTCCAAATACCACTTATTGAAGAGACTGTCCTTTCCACGTTGTGTTTTTTTCCACACTGTGCATTTTTATTTCAGTAAGTACTTTGATGTGTGGTCTATCATTTTTAAAAATTTTATTTGGAAAAAATTTCAAATCCACAGAAAATTTACAAGAATGGCTCAACATTTTTCTGTCCTGCACCTATAACAGTGATTCCCATCCAGGGGTAATTTTGCTCCCCCAGGGGACAGGTCTGGAGGCAATGTCTGGAGACATTTTTGGTTGTTTCAACTAGGACATGCTAATTGCATCTAGTGGGTAGAGGCCAGGCATGCTGCCATCACTATGTGTTCTTTACACCCTTCTCAAATATCTATTGACCAAAACTGCATGGATTTTTTGCTGGGCTCTCTATTCTGTTCTATTGGTGTATATGTCTGTTTTGTGCCAGTACCATGCTGATTTTATTACTGTAGTTTTGTAGTATATTTTGAAATCAGTAGTGTGATGCCAGCAACTTTGTTCTTTTTGTTCAAGATCGCTTTAGTTATTTACATTCTTTTGTGATTCCATATTAACTTTAGTATTGTTTTTCTATTTCTGTGAAAAAGCCATCCATGACACTGTACAATTGAACACACTTTCCCATTTTGCCCCCCACCACTGTCCCCTCTGGCAACCATAATCCATTCTTTGATTCTATGAATTGGTTTTTGTTTTATTTTCTTTGTTTGTTTGCTTTTTTGTTTTTTGTTTTTTTAGATTCCACATATGGGTGCAATCATACAGTATTTTTCTTTCTCTGTGTGCCATATTTCACTTAGCAAAATATCCTTAAGGTCTATCCATGAGGTTGTAAATGACAGGATTTCATTCTTTTTACAGCTGAGTACTATTCCATTGTTTATATACACACCACATTTTCTTTATCCATTCACCCATTGATGGACACTTATGTTGTTTCCATATCTTGGCTTTTGTAAATAATGCAGCAATGAACATAGGAGGTGTATATATCTTTTCGAATTAGTGGGTTTTTGTTGTTGTTTGTATTTGGAAACTTGATTTATATATACATCAAATAGAATTAATATTTTTCAGCTTTCAAATACAATTAAGGCTGAGAAACTGTGATGCTAGTGATTACTTTCTTCCATATGCTTCTAGTCAAAAGTGTTTTATCAAGCATATTTGCATATTTACTATATCTTTTCAGGAATATGTTAAGGTTAACTTATTCTAAAAATTGTCTAGTGTCTGATACCTTGGATAATTTTTAAAGAGCAATGAGACTAATGAAAAATATTTCATTCATTGAATTAGTGTTTTTGTGTTCTTCAGATAAACACCCAGAAGTGAAATAGCTAGGTCATATGGTATTTCTATTCTTTTTTTGAAATATCTCCATACTGTTTACCATAGTGGCTGCACAAATTTACAGTCCCACTAACAGTGTACTAGGGTTACCTTTTCACCACATCCTTGCCAACACTTGTCATTTGTTGTCTTTTTGATAATAGCCATTTAACAAGTGTGAGGTGATATCTCATTGTGGTTTTGAGTTGCATTTTCCTGATAATTAGTGACACTGAGCATCTTTTCATGTGACTGTGGGCCATCTGTTAAATGGCTATTATCAATTGGAAAAATGTCTATTCAGATTCTTTGCCCTTTTTATTTTATTTTATTTTTTTTTTTGTGGTACGCGGGCCTCTCACTGCTGCGGCCCCTCCTGTTGTGGAGCACAGGCTCCGGACGCGCAGGCTCAGCGGCCATGGCTCATGGGTCCAGCCGCTCTGTGGCATGTGGGATCCTCCCGGACCGGGGCACAAACCTGTGTCCCCTGCATCGGCAGGCAGACTCTCAACCACTGCACCACCAGGGAAGCCCTCTTTCCCATTTTACAATTGGGTTGTTTGATTTTTTTGTTTCGGGGTGATATGTGTTCTTTACATATTTTGGATATTAATCCCTTATCAGAGATACAATTTGCAAATATTTTCTCCCATTCACTAGATTGCCTTTTCATTTTGATGATGGTTTCCTTTGCTATGTAAAATCTTTTTAGTTTGATGTAGCTTCATTTGTTAATTTTTGCTTTTGTTTCTTTTGCCTTTGGAGTCAAATCCAAAATAACGTCACTAAGACTAATGTCAATGTGGTTACTGCCTATGTTTTCTCCTCGGAATTTCATGGTTTCAAGTATTACATTTAAGTCTTTAATATATTTTGAGCTAATTTTTGTGTATGGTGTAAGATAGTGGTCTAGTTTCATTCTTTTGCATGTGGCTGTCCAGTTTTTCCAACAACGTTTATTGAAGAGACTATCCTTTCTCCATTGCATGTCCTTTCCTCTTTTTTGTAGATTAATTGTCCACATATGTGTGGGTAAAACTGCTTGTAGTAGTCTCATGACCCTTTGTATTTCTGTGATATCAGTTGTAATTTCTCCTCTTTCATTTCTGGTGTTATTTTTTTTGAGTCCTCTCTTTTTTTCTTGATTAATCTAGCTAATGGCTTGTCAATTTTTTTATCTTTTCAAAGAAACCATTCGTAGTTCCATTGATCTTTCCTATATTTTTCTCTATTTCATTTATTTTTTGCTCTGGTCTTTATTATTTCCTTTCTTCTATTAATTTTGGGCTTCATTTTTTCTCTTCTAGTTCCTCTGGTATGAAGTTAGATTGTGTGAGATTTTGTTTGTTTGTTTTTTTCTTAAAGTAGGTCTGTTTTGCTATGAACTTCCCTCTTAGAACAGCTTTTCCTGTGTCCCATAAACTTTGGTATGTCATATTTCTGTTCTCATTTGTCTTTAGGTATTTTTGTATTTCTCCTTCGATTTCTTTGATGACTGGCTATTCAGTAGCATGTTATTTAATCTCCACGTTTTTGTGGTTTTTTTCCCAATTTTTTCTTGTGATTTATTTCTAGTTTCATACCATTGTGGTTGAAGAGGATGCTGATATGATTTCAGTCCTCTTTAATTTATTGAGATTTGTTCTGTGACCCCAAAATGTGATCTATTCTAGAGAATGTTCCATGTGTGCTTGAGAAGAATGCATATTGTGCTGTTTTGGGGTGAAATGTTCTGTATATATCTATTATCTGGTTTAAGGTGTCCTTTATTTTTTTTTTTTTTTCTTAATTTTTGGCTGTGCCTTGTGGCATGTGGGATGTGGGATCTTAGTTCCCCAACCAGGGATTGAACTGTGTCTCCTGCATTGGAAACATGGATTCTTAACTACTACACCACCAGGGAGGTCCCTAATGTAGCCTTCAAGGACAATGTTTCCTTATTGATTTTCTGTCTGGATGATCTATCCATTGATGTAAATGGGGTGTTAAATTCCTCTTCTATTATTGTACTGCTTTCAGTTTCTCCCTTTAAGACCATTAATATTTGCTTTATATATCTTTGTGATCTTATGTTTGGTGCATATACATTTGTAAATGTATATCTTGCTAGATTGACTCTTTTATTACTATGTAATGCCCTTCTTTGTCTTTTATTACAGTCTTTGTTTTAAAGTCTATTTTGTCTGATATGAGTATAGCTATTCCAGCACTTTTTTCCACTTTCATTTGCATGGAGTAACTTTTTTCTTTCTTCACCTTCAGTCTGTGTGTGTGTTTAGCTCTAAAATGAGTCTCTTATAGGCAGCATATATGTGGGCCTTTCTTTTTATTCATTCAGACACTGTATCTTTTGATTGGTAAATTTAGTCAATTATGTTTAAAGTAATTATTAATAAGTATGTACTTATTACCATTTTGTTTATTGTTTTCTGGATGTTTTTCTTGTTCCTCTCCGTCTTTTGTCTTCTCTTTCTTTACCCTTATGTTTTGGTAGTTTTCCTTAGTGTTATGTTTAAATTCCTTTCTCCTTTTCTTTTGTGTATTTACTATAAGTTTTTTCTTTGTGGTTACTGTGAGGTTCACATATATTGCCCTATGTAAATAGCAGTCTACTTTAAGTTGGTAGCAACTTAAATTGGAACACATTCCAAAGTTTTATCTTTTTACACACACCCAATATTTTATACTTTTGATGACACATTTTCCATCTTTTTAATTTTCTGTATTCCTTAACTAATTGTTGTGATTGCACTCTAGAGTTCCCCTAGGGGAATAGTCAATGGATAGTTGACTTTATAATTGTTTTTGTGTGGAGTTAAAGGCTATGATCTCATGTCTGCCATTTTGTGATGTGCTTATCTTTACTTCTTCTAACGTCAGGAGTTTTTTCCATCTTAATGACCCAACAAGAAACAGGATCCTCCTTCTCTAGATCCTGTTAGAATAAACTTGGTGAAGGATTCTGCCATGTCACTTCTACTGTAGTCAGAACTTTCAGAGCTGTAGCAAAAATAGGGAATAGTCAAAGGTACTAGTCAGATAAAAATGACCAGTATAATAGGTATTTCCAAAAAAAGAGCAGTTCATAAATCCTCAGAAAGAAGGACAAGGCAAAGTGTTTGAAAATGAGTAAGATTTTGCAAGGCACATAAAGGAAAAATAATACTATTCTAGACTGGAGAATCAGAATAAGCAAAGGTATCTCAGCAAGAGTCAACCTGCAGTGTAGCTGGGATACTGTTGTAGGTGGAGATATGGGAGATAAGATTGGAGTGTCAGATAAAGGTCAAGTCATGGACTTGTACACTGTGCCCCAAATTTAAGATGATTGATGAGTCTGCAAAACCCGGAAATCTTATGTTTTTGTTTTCAATTTTGCATAGGATTTAGTGAGCTAATGCACATTATGTTCCTCATAGGCAAAAGTTCTACTTTACCAAAACCCACACCCATCTTTCCTTCTTTTATTCACCATCCTTGAACTTTCTCCATCATCCCGTTCATTTTGTTCTGTTGCCTCAACCTCATTAACTCTGATAATGTCATATATTTGTATGGTAACAAGCTCAAGGTGCATAACAATGGTGGCAACTCAGAGACTTTTCTTCCTGGCGGAGTTTAGCTACTTCAGTCGGGTTTCTTTCTACCATCCTATCATAGCTGAGGGCACAGAATTCACCGAGCTTGCCAATCTGTCCTAAATCATCTCACTTGAAATCTATTTGTCATTTTATCCAAAGAATTGCCTAGGAAGAAAATCTTTCTTGAGGCATGTATAAAGCTGGGGCCTATTATAAAATAAATGGAACCAGTGGGGAAATTAATTTGTTTCAGCTGCATTAGAAATCCACATTTGTGTTTTATGTATCCTTTCAAGTTCAGCCTCCTTCTACTTTACAATTAATATTCCAGAGTTTTGATCACATAGTGAATACTCATCACAGGAAAACTGTGTCGTTCTTTCTTTTGATATTTTTCTGTTTGCATGCCAAACACTGCTGTGAAGCCCTCTCAGAGGAATTCTATTTCAACTCCAAAAAGTTGCTAACATAAGGCTGAGCCTGTACTGTGACCTTATTATGACAGCTTGTTCAAAACTACAAAAGACGAAGGACAGTAAAAAGTTTAGGAATTGTGTCTGTTATATACACACATCTTCTCAACAATATGTTAACTTTGGAAATGATGGAGGCTGTAGTCCTAGAAGAAAAACAAAAGCAGTGAACCATTCCTGATCCTTTTCAGCCATTTCAATAGTCGGCAGCTCTCTGGAATCCAAAATAAATCTGACTGTTAATAATAAATGCTGGAGAGTGTGTGGAGAAAAGGGAACACTCTTGCACTGCTGGTGGGAATGTGAATTGGTACAACCACTATGGAGAACAGTATGGAGGTTCCTTAAAAAACTACAATAGAACTACCATATGACCCAGCAATTCCACTACTGGGCATACACCCTGATAAAACCATAATTCAAAAAGAGTCATGTACCAAAATGTTCATTGCAGCTCTATTTACAATAGCCCAGAGATGGAAACAACCTCAGTGCCCATCATCGGATGAATGGATAAAGAAGATGTGGCACATATGTACAATGGAATATTACTCAGCCATAAAAAGAAACGAAATTGAGCTATTTGTATTGAGGTGGATAGACCTAAAGTCTGTCATACAGAGTGAAGTAAGTCAGAAAGAGAAAGACAAATACCGCATGCTACCACATATATATGGAATTTAAGAAAAAAAAATGTCATGAAGAACCTAGGGGTAAGACAGGAATAAAGATACAGACCTACTAGAGAACGGACATGAGGATATGGGGAGGGGGAAGGGTGAGCTGTGACAAAGCGAGAGAGAGGCATGGACATATATACACTACCAAACGTAAGGTATATAGTTAGTGGGAAGCAGCCACATAGCACAGGGAGATCATCTCGGTGCTTTGTGACCACCTAGAGGGGTGGGATAGGGAGGGTGGGAGGGAGGGAGATGCAAGAGGGAAGAGATATGGGAACATATGTATATGTATAACTGATTCACTTTGTTATAAAGTGGAAACTAACACACCATTGTAAAGCAATTATACCCCAATAAAGATGATAAAAAAAATGCAGGGATGGCAATTATTCAGGTAGGATTCCATAGTAACTATTCAGAAGATTCTTTAAAAATATTTAACCACTTGATTCAAATTATCCAACCCCTTAGGTTAATTCTAAGTGTTAGTATGGAATTCTCTCCACATAAGAAGGTGAAAAATCTCCTGTGTGATTCCATCTTGTGGTGTGGCTTGAAGCCTTCAGTGGTAGGCATAGAATATGTACATAATGTAATATTAAAATAAGAAAACAGACCAAAAGTATCATAAAACAATTATTGAAACTCTATAAACTATATAAATGTTATTTAAAGTGATGACAAATTAGAAGCAATCAAAATATCCAACAATGGGAAATGCTTATGTAAACTGTGGCATATTCATCTCAGGGAATGTTATATGTTGCTAAAAATGACATTAATAAAATTTATAATACCACAAAGACATACTTACAGTATAATAAAAAAGTAGAACCAGAAGTTGAATATTAATATGGTCATGATTTTATAAATAAAAGGCATATAAGAAAAGGTTTTAGATGGAATGCTGCTATTTTTAGTTTCCTTTTTTAAATTTTCCAAGGTTTCCAGGTATTCTTTAATGAATATGCATTTTTATAATATAAAATTACAAAATATTTGTGAAACCATATTTGAGGAGCAGTTTGTCAAAATCTGTTAATGGTGAAGATGCCTATGTGTACAATCAAATAATTTCATTCCTAGGTATACAGTAGCCAAAAGAAATTTTCACATTTGTACACAAGGATACAAATAAAAACATGTTCATTGTAGCATCAACTAGCAGCAAGAGAACAGAGAAAAAACTTAAGCAGTGGTGAAACTGAATGAACCAGAGTTACATGTATTAAATCTGAGAAGCATAACGGTGACAGAAGAAAGAAAAAATCAAGTTGCCAAAAATATATAAAGTATGATCTTTTTACAAAGTTTAAAACATCCCAAAGAGTGCTATATATTGTTTATGCATGCTTATATCTGTAGTAAACGTGAAAAATAAAAGAAATGCTTGGATAGAGTAAATACCACATTCAAACTGGTGTAAACCTCCAGGAGGAGAGAGAAGAGATCAAATCAGAGAGAGATATATAGACTTCATTTGCTGTTTTTATATTTCATTACATTTTTAAAAAGATTAAAAACAAATAAGGTAAAAATGATAAGATTTGGCAAAGCCAGATTGTAGGAATTTGGATCCTTATTATATGACAATGCTTTGTAATATGCTTGAAATACTTCATAATGCCAGAGAAAATAAACTATATTTTAATATATGTAGAGTGAGAAAGTTACTTCTATTAGGAAAAGGTAGCAAATTTTCATCTATACATGACAAAGTTATTTTTATAAATCAAAAAATTTTGACTACAAGAACTTAAAAGTATATCTGCTTAAAATGTGTTTAAATGGTCAGAAATGGGAGGAAACAGAAACACATTTGCACGCTGTAAAAAACTGAATAGTAAATTACAGGTACTAAATGAAAAAAGCAGGAACCTAAGAAACCAGGAGTCTGAGCAGTTTTTTTGGTTTAAGTAATGTTACCCAGAAAGCTGAATAGAGTATGTTTATGAGTGTGGACGTTGTATTGTATTCATACTATCAGTGTTTGAATTCTAGCTCTACCAGTTACTAGCTATTCACCTGAAGCAGGTTACATATTTTGACTGGGTGATTGTGCTTTTTTTTTTTTTTGCAAGTAATATATTTTATAATTATATCATTTGAACAAAAATTTTTGTTACTTCAAAATGAACCCCATGTACATACAAATCATCTCCCTGTATTTCTTGCCTAATCAGTCACTGAATAGGATAAGCATCTATGATGGATCAAATACTATAAGAGATACAATGTTATAGAGTACCCTTTCCAATATCCTCAAGAGACAATTGGTTAGAAATATACATGTAAAATATATGCAAGGTTGACCAAATGGACAATGAGAAATGCAGAGTTACCTTGCTTGGAATCTTCCTTTCCTCTGTATTTCTCCCTCTCTCCATTGTTTAAGGCCTAATCCAAGCACTATTGTTTTTTTGTAATTTTACGTTTGTTTGTTTGTTTTTAACATCTTTATTGGAGTACGATTGCTTTACAATAGTGTGTTAATTTCTACTTTATAACAAAGTGAATCAGATATACATATGTTCCCATATCCCTTTCCTCTTGCATCTCCCTCCCTCCCACCCTGCCTATCCCACACCTCTAGGTGGTCTCAAAGCACCAACCTGATCTCCCTGTGCTATGCGGCTGATTCTCACTAGCTATCTATTTTTCGTTTGGTACTGTATATATGTCCATGCAACTCTCTCCCTTTGTAACAGCTTACCCTTCCCCCTCCCCATATCCTCAAGTCCATTCTCTAGTAGGTCTGTGTCTTTATTCCCATCTTGTCCCTAGGTTCTTCATGACCTTGTTTTTTTTTTTTTAGATTCCATGTATATGTGTTAGCATACAGTATTTGTTTTTCTCTTTCTGACTTACTTCACTCTGTATGACAGACTCTAGGTCCATCCACCTCACTACAAATAACTCAATTTCGTTTCTTTTTATGGCTGAGTCATATTCCATTATATATATGTGCCACATCTTCTTTATCCATTCATCTGTCGATGGACACTTAGGTTGCTTCCATGTCCTGGCTATTGTAAATAGAGCTGCAATGAACATTTTGGTACATGACTCCTTTTGAATTGTGGTTTTCTCAGGGGATATACCCAGTAGTGGGATTGCTGGGTGGTATGGTAGTTCTAACTTAGATTTTAAGGAACCTCCATACTGTTCTCCATAGTGGCTGTATCAACTTACATTCCCACCAACAGTGCAAGAGGGTTCCCTTTTCTCCACATCCTCTCCAGCATTTATTGTTTGTAGATTTTTTGATGATGGCCATTCTGACCGGTGTGAGATATCTCATTGTAGTTTTGATTTGCATTTCTCTAATGATTAATGATGTTGAGAATCCTTTCACGTGTTTGTTGGCAGTCAGTATATCTTCTTTGGGGAAATGTCTATTTAGGTCTTCTGCCCATTTTTGGATTGGTTTGTTTGGTTTTTTGATATTGAGTTGCATGAGCTGCTTGTAAATTTTGGAGATTAATCCTTTGTCAGCTGCTTCATTTGCAAATATTTTCTTCCATTCTGAGGGTTGTCTTTTCATCTTATTTATGGTTTCCATTGCTGTGCAAAAGCTTTTAAGTTTCATTAGGTCTGATTTATTTTTGTTTTTATTTCCATTTCTCTAGGAGGTGGGTCAAAAAGGATCTTGCTGTGATTTATGTCATAGAGTGTTCTGCCTATGTTTTCCTCTAAGAGTTTGATAGTGTCTGGCCTTACATTAAGGTCTTTAATCCATTTTGAGTTTATTTTTGTGTATAGTGATAGGCAGTGTTCTGATTTCATACTTTTACATGTACCTGTCCAGTTTTCCCAGCACCACTTATTGAAGAGGCTGCCTTTTCTCCACTGTATATTCTTGCCTCATTTATCAAAGATAAGGTGACCATATGTGCGTGGGTTTATCTCTGGGCTTTCTATCCTGTTCCATTGATCTATATTTCTGTTTTTGTGCCAGTACCACACTCTCTTGATTACTGTAGCTTTGTAATATAGTCTGAAGTCAGGAAGTCTGATTCCTCCAGCTCCGTTTTTCTTTCTCAAGCTGCTTTGTCTATTAGGAGTCTTTTCTGTTTCCATACAAATTGTGAAATTTTTTGTTCTTGTTCTGTGAAAACTGCCAGTGGTAGTTTGATAGGGATTGCATTGAATCTGTAGATTGCCTGGGGTAGTAGAGTCATTATCACAATGTTGATTCTTCCAATCCAAGAACATGGTATATCTCCCCATCTATTTGTATCATCCTTAATTTCTTTCATCAGTGTCGTATAATTTTCTGCATACATGTCTTTTGTCTCCTTAGGTAGGTTTATTCCTAGATATTTTATTCTTTTTGTTGTAATGGTAAATGGGAGTGTTTCCTAAATTTCACTTTCAGATTTTTTATCATTAGTGTATAGGAATGCCAGAGATTTCTGTGCATTAATTTTGTGTCCTGCTACTTTTCCAAATTCATTGATTAGCTCTAGCAGTTTTCTGGTAGCATCTTTAGGATTCTCTATCTACAGTATCATGTCATCTGCAAACAGTGACAGCTTTACTTCTTCTTTTCCTATTTGGATTCATTTCTTTTTCTTCTCTGATTGCTGTGCCTAAATCTTCCAAAACTATGTTGAATAACAGTGGTGAGAATGGGCAACCTTCTCTTGTCCCTGATCTTAGTGGAAATCGTTTCAGTTTTTTACCATTGAGGACCATGTTGGCTGTGGGTTTGTCATATATAGCCTTTATTATGCTGAGGAAAGTTCCCTCTATGCCTACTTTCTACAGGGTTTTTTATCAAAATGGGTGTTGAATTTTGTCGAAAGCTTTCCCTGCATCTATTGAGATGATCATATGGTTTTTCTCCTTCAATTTCTTAAGATGGTATATTACATTGATTGATTTGAGTATATTGAAGAATCCTTGCATTCCTGGGAGAAACCCCACTTGATCATGGTGTATGATCCTTTTAATGTGCTGTTGTATTCTGTTTGCTAGTATTTTGCTGAGGATTTTTGCATCTATGTTCATCAGCGATATTGGTCTGTAGTTTTCTTTCTTTGTGACATTTTTGTCTGGTTTTGGTATCAGGGTGATGGTGGCCTCGGAGAATTAGTTTGGGAGTCTTCCTCTCTCTGCTATATTTTGGAAGAGTTTCAGAAAGATAGGTGTTAGCTCTTCTCTAAATGTTTAATAGAATTTGCCTGTGTATCCATCTGGTCCTGGGCTTCTGTTTGTTGGAAGATTTTTAATCACAGTTTCAATTTCAGTGCTTGTGATTGAACTGTTCATATTTTCTATTTCTTACTGGTTCAGCCTCAGAAGACTGTGCTCCTGTAAGAAATTGTCCATTTCTTCCAGGTTGTCCATTTTATTGGCATATATTTGCTTGTAGTAATCTCTCATGATCCTTTGTATTTCTGCAGTGTCAGTTGTTACGTCTCCTTTTTCATTTCTAGTTCTATTGATTTGAGTCTTCTCCCTTTTTTTCTTGATGAGTCTGGCTAATGGTTTATCAATTTTGTTTATCTTCTCAAAGAACCAGCTTTTAGTTTTATTGGTCTTTGCTCTCATTTCCTTTATTTCTTTTTCATTTATTTCTGATTAGATCTTTATGATTTCTTTCCTTCTGCTAACTTCAGTTTTTTTTTAATTCTTCTTTCTCTAATTGCTTTAGGTGTAAGGTTAGGTTGTTTATTTGAGATGTTTCTTGTTTCTCAATGTAGGATTGTATTGCTATAAACTTCCCTCCTAGAACTGATTTTGCTGCATCCTATAGGTTTTGGGTTGTCATGTTTTCATTGTCACTTGTTTCTAGGTATTTTTTGATTTCCTCTTTGACTTCTTCAATGATCTCTTGGTTATTAAGTAGTGTATTATTTAGCCTCCATGTGTTTGTAGTTTTTACAGAGTTCTCCCTGAAATTGACATCTAGTCTCATAGGGTTGTGGTCAGAAAAGATACTTGATACAAATTCAATTTTCTTTAATTTAACAGGGCTTTATTTGTGGCCCAAGATATGATCTATGCTGGGGAATGTTCCATGAGCCCTTGAGAAGAATGTGTATTCTGTTGTTTTTGGATGGAATGTCCTATAAATATCAATTACGTCCATCTTGTTTAATGTATCATTTAAAGCTTGTTTCCTTATTTATTTTCATTTTGGATGATCTGTCCATTGGTGAAAGTGGGGTGTTAAAGCCCCCTACTATGATTGTGTTACTGTTGATTTCCCCTTTATGGCTGTTAGTATTTGCCTTATGTATTGAGGTGCTCCTATGTTGGGTGCATAAATATTTACAATTGTTATATCTTCTTCTTGGATCAATCCCTTGATCATTATGTAGTGTCCTTCTTTGTCTCTTGTGATAGTCTTTATTTTAAAGTGTATTTTGTCTGATATGAGAATTGCTATTCCAGCTTTCTTTTGATTTCCATTTGCATGGAATATCTTTTTCCATCCCCTCACTTTCATTCTGTATTTGCCCCTAGGTCTGAAGTGGGTCCCTTGTAGACAGCATATATGGGTCTTTTTTTGTATCCATTCAGCCAGTCTATGTCTTTCGGTTGGAGCATTTCATCCACTTACATTTAAGGTAATTATCGATATGTATGTTCCTATTACCATTTTCTTAATTGTTTTGGGTTTGTTATTATAGGTCTTTTCCCTCTCTTGTGTCTCTTGCCTAGAGAAGTTCCTTTAGCATTTGTTGTAAAGCTCATTTGGTGGTGCTGAATTCTCTTAGGTTTTGCTTGTCTGTAAATGTTTTAATTTCTCCATCAAATCTGAATGAGATCCTTGCTGGGTAGAGTAATCTTGGTTGTTTTTCTCCTTCATCACTTTAAATATATCCTGCACTCCTTTCTGCCTTGCAGAGTTTCTGCTGAAAGGTCAGCTGTTAACCTTATGAGGATTCCGTTGTGTGTTATTTGTTGTTTTTCCCTTGCTGCTTTTAATATTTTTTCTTTTTATTTAATTTTTGATAGTTTGATTAATATGTGTCTTGGCATGTTTCTCCTTGCATTTATCCTGTATGGGACTGTCTGTGCTTCTTGGACTTGATTAACTATTTCCTTTCCCATATTAGGGAAATTTTCAACTATAATCTCTTGAAATATTTTCTTAGTCCCTTTCTTTTTCTCTTCTTCTTCTGGGACCCCTATAATTCGAATGTTGGTGCATTTAATGTTAATATCCCCATATTTTTTTAAATAAAAAATAATTATTAAGAAAAAAATTTTTAAGTAATGATAATTTAAAAGAATGGACAGACAGAACCCTGGGACAAATGGTAGAAGTAAAGCTAAACAGACAAAATCACATACAGAAGCATACACATACACACTCACAAAAAAAGAAAAAGGGAACAAAATATATATATATCGTTGTTCCCAAAGTCTACCTCCTTAATTTGGGATGATTCGTTGTCTATTCAGGTATTCCACAGATGCGGTGTACATCAAGTTGATTGTGGAGATTTAATCCGCTGCTCCTGAGGCTGCTGGGAGAAATTTCCCTTTCTCTTCTTTGTTTGCACAGCTCCAGGGGGTGCAGCTTTGGATTTGGCCCTGCCTCTGCGTGTAGGTCGCCTGAGGGCATCTGTTCTTCACTCAGACAGGACGGGGTTAAAGTAGCAGCTGCTTCAGGGACTCTGGCTCACTCAGGCCAGGGGGAGGGAGGGGTACGGAATGTGGGGTGAGCCTGTGGCAGCAGCAGAGGCCAGCATGACGCTGCACCACCCTGAGGTGCGCCATGTGTTCTCCCGGGGAAGTTGTCCCTGGATCACGGGACCCTGGCAGTTGTGGGCTGCACAGGCTCCCGGGAGGGGAGGTGTGGACAGTGACCTGTGCTTGCACACAGGCTTCTTAGTGGTGGCAGCAGCAGCCTTAGCATCTCATGCCCGTCTCTGGGGTCCGCGCTGATAGCCGCGGCTCGCACCCGTCTCTGGAGCTCCTTTAAGCAGCACTCTTAATCTCTTCTCCTCGAGCACCACGAAACAAAGAGGTAAGAAAAAGTTTCTTGCCTCTTTGGCAAGAGACTTTTTTGGCAGACTTTTTCCTGGACTCCCTCCCAGCCAGCCGTGGTGCACTAGCCCCCTTCGGGCTGTGTTCACGCCGCCAAACCCAGTCCTCTCCCTGCGTTCCTACCGAAGCCCGAGCCTCAACTCCCAGTCCTGCCCGCCCCGGTGGGTGAGCAGACAAGCCTCTTGGGCTGGTGAGTGCTGGTCGGCACCGATCCTCTGTGCGGGAATCTCTCCACTTTGCCCTCCACACCCCTGTTGCTGTGCTCTCCTCCGTGGCTCCGAAGCTTCCCCCCACCGCCACCTACAGTCTCCGCCTGTGAAGGGCCTTCCTAGTGCGTGGAAACCTTTCCTCCTTCACAGCTCCCTCCCACTGGTGCAGTCCTGTCCCTATTCTTTTGTCTGTTTTTTCTTTTGCCCTACCCAGGTACGTGGGGAGTTTCTTGCCTTTTGGAAGGTCTGAGGTCTTCTGCCAGTGTTCAGTAGGTGTTCTGTAGGAGTTGTTCCACATGCAGATGTATTTCTAATGCGTTTGTGGAGAGGAAGGTGATCTCCACGTCTTACTCTTCCACCATCTTGAAGCTCCTCTGGGTGATTGTGCTTTTGTTTCTTCATTCATTAATTGCAGAAAATACATATAATTATTTCATAAGCTAAATATGAGGTGCAAATGAGTTAATACACATAAAATGCTTATAACTGTATATAGCTCCTTTACCATGTAGATGTTATCTCAAAGATCACTGCCTCAGAAAGGACTTCACTGAAATCTCAGTTTAAACTCCCATTTGCTTTATTGTATCACAGTTTTGTCGTCTTCATAGCACTTAACATTTTCTCATACTATGTTATGTACTGATTTATTTACTTTTGTTTTCTACTTACCACCAGTATGATACAAGTTCCATGAAAGCAGGCACCTCTCCTGTCTTCTTCACCACAGTATTACTAGGACCTAAGTCAGTGCCTGGCAAAAATATTTATTTAATGAAGAATAAAAGGCACATCTCTAGGAATGAGTGAGTCTTAATAGACATGGATGTCTATTCTTGAATATTCTTACTGGTATTGTGGGAATTTTGTCCAGTCAGATTTGGTAATAAATACTAACACAGTTATAACTGATACTAAACATTCAATACCCCCTGTAACAGCATCCCTTTCAAGAGAAACTGTATCCACCCACAGCCCCTACCAAAATAGCAGAACTAAACAGCCATGTTGTATTACATGAACCTACCTTCCAGCCAAAAGTGATTGGACTAGGGATGAACAAAGGGAGTTCCAGACATTAGCCAACCACATCCTTTCAAAAGAATTTGAATGAAGAGCACAGAGAACATTGTTAACTAAAGGTGGCTGCTAAAACTAAGAGTTCATGATGTAGTGATGGAGTTGGAGACCATGTTGAGCCAGATATATTTTTAGTAAGCAGAAAGGAGAAACAGAACACTAAGCAGCACAAAGATTAAAAAGATAACATGGTTCCACAGAGATAATAAGAATGAATTCATTTCCTGGGTTTCTGATTCCCAGCTCTGCTACAGTATACACTATGAACCTCACCTTGGGATCCTTGAGATCCTCTGCATCTCATTATAAAACCCCCTATTTTGCTATTTTGCTAGTGTGAAAGGGTGACTCTTCTTTGCAGCCGAAAGAACCTTGATTGGAACTCTATTGAAATCCAAATATTTTCATTCAAGAGAAAAAGTGATCCAAATTTACAGAAAAGAGGTGATCCTTAGAGAAACATTCAATGAATAGTGAATGATCAAAGGTATAATACAAACCCGACCAAAATGTGACTCTTACATTATTAATATCGTCGTGGAAGAAGAATTCACTATTAAAGGTGTACCAAAGGTGTGATGTAAAGCATTAAAGTCCTTTGAAGTAGGTACCATGCCCTAAACTTCTTTTCACATTACTCAAAGTTCTGAGAACATAGTGGTTTCTCAGTAAATACTTTCGATTGACGTCATCACTGTGAATTTCTTGTATTTTTTTTTGTTTTTATAATTACATGCTTATTTTTCTATAGAGGATGAGATTTGCTTTGATATTTTTCACAGGACAAAATCTTAACCAAATGTCACACCAGCACAGCATAGCAGTTATTACCCAAGCTATTTTCATTCTGCTCGTTTGGTTTCTTTCCTCCCAGTGAAGTATAATACCACCTAGAACTGAGGTGAGTGTAGAGTCTGTCGTTATGAGAACTTAAAAAAAAATCAACAAACTTCTCTGAATATGAAGAAGCGTGAAAAAACTGCTTCGTCAGAAGCCGAGAAAATAATTCTGGAAAGTCACAGTATATTTTCCAAGAGGGAGAAAACTGCGGGAAAAAAACAACAGGTTTAGCATAAAGATGGAAATGGAGTGCCAAAGGCTATTTATTTTAAAGATATAGAGCATTATGGAATAGCTAATAAAATATGAATGCAGATTTTCTGTTTCACTCTGAAAATGCCAATAAAAACTTGGCCGACTGAACATTATCTTCTATCATCCATCCAGATGTAAAAATGTGGAAAACATACAATAAAATCTTTTACATGTTGAATCTTTCATGTTAATTTAAACTCTGACTTCTGAGAAGCGTCAGAAGTCTTCCCTGTCTCATGTTTATCTCTGAGCTTACCAGTTCTACATTAGCCAGAGAACATAAATAATTACCCATTGTTAAGAAAGTAACATTTGTGTCATTAAACAGTAGGAAATACAGGTTAAAACATTCTAAAAAATGCAGGCATGTTAATAAAATTGCCTTTTGTTTCAAAAGCTTATTTTATTATAACCTCTGACTTCCAGGAACATGGCTCATTTGAATGAAAAAAAAAAAGACATACCAACATATTATGTTCTGGGTATTTTGTTTGCTTTTACCAACCTCTCATGACTATTTTGACTGGGTTGATTAGGTACAGTGAACTGAAAGCCCAGGACATGTCTTGCTTTATCCAGGATTCTAAAGTGTATCCCTGCTCTCCTAGAGCACAATGGGTTAAAAAAGCAAAATGCTTCATAATCAGCACTCTAACCCTCAAAAAAATACATTTAAAATTCTTTTGAGAAGTGGTGTTAGGCAAATTCCAAGTATGAATAGCCCTTAAGTTTAGTAGAGTAGAAAGATTTTAAAGCTGTCTTTTATCAAATCTTTGCCCATAAATAGAAAGGGCCTTTCTTGTCTCATAGAAGACAACTAAAGTAAAGAGAAGCTTTACTTAGGTAAAGAGTACAGGAGCCACAGCTTGCTTCAGCAAGTTTTAAAGACTTTCTTTTCCTTTCCATCAAATAACCCCTAAAGTGTCATATTCTTGTTAGTTTCCCAAGCAAAAGCAAGAAATACCCTATTAAAAATTTTATAGCTCGGTAAACCAAGTCCCAAAGCACAATAAAAAATACAGCAAAAGGGACAGTAAGTTTTCATGCTCTTACTTTATGAAATACGTTTATTTCAGGTTATTTTCAGGCTTTCTTTAAAATAAAAAGTGATTTGTGACCAGAATTGATCCAAATTATGCTTCCAATCTTTCTCTGTTCCAGCTATAACATTACTTCATGGGTTGCCTTCAATAGAAAATTCATAGTTATTTTTCTAAAATCCAAACCTTAATTAGATTTTAAGGACTTTTTTTTCTAATGAGAGCCATAGATTTTTTTCCTAATAAAAACATGAATTTATTGCATTTTAAATTTCCTCAGAATATCCCTGATAGAGGTTGTCATGTGTGAAGATTTAACTTCTCAAAGTTAGCCTCCCAGGAACCAAGTGAAGGCAGCACATTTATTTATGCCAGTTCCTTCTATATACAAGCCTTTGTCAAAAACCAGTTGAGTCAAGTAAAGTAATTCCTTAATTAAAGAACACCATAAATTATAAAAAGTATCATTTGCTTAAAAACTTCTTAGGTAATTTATACACAATAGAAGTCACACAATTTCAAAAGTGTTAAAACATCTGTATCAAAGCCAGGAAGAAAACCTCAGTTCCCAGAGTTTCCCATAGCAAGAACAGTGCCTAGAAAAATACTTTGAATTTGGTAAAC
Organism: Pseudorca crassidens; assembly: GCF_039906515.1. Taxonomy (NCBI): domain Eukaryota; kingdom Metazoa; phylum Chordata; class Mammalia; order Artiodactyla; family Delphinidae; genus Pseudorca; species Pseudorca crassidens. The sequence continues at coordinate 89,323,899 of NC_090297.1, read as the reverse complement.
CTGTTGACATCTGACTGATCTTCAAGTATAGACAATTCAAAGTATAGAAAACATAGAAAAACTGGAAATATTGTCAAGTGCTAGTTTCCTGAAAATATTACCAAAGCAACTTTTGATAAGACAAAAAAAGAGTATTTTTTTTTTTACCATGGTAAAGGAGAGCAAAATAGGGATATTTATGGAGGATTAGATTCTGGTTTAACATGGGTCTTTCAATTTACAGGCTTAGTTAGGATTGGGTAAGAATCATGATAATGCTAGTGTAGTACTGATGGACATCAATGAGGCAAGGATTTTCAGGCAAGTTCAAATACTCTTAGGAGTAAATGGTCATTCGAAACTAGCTATTGAAATGAAAATTTCAGTGTCCTTTGTAAAGTATCTTCGTTTTATTGCAACACAGACATGCTCATTTGCTTATATATTTTCTATGGCTGCTTTTGAACTGTAAGGGCAGAGTTGAGTAGTTGCAATAGAGACATGGCCTGAAGCACCTAAAATATTTACTACCTGGCTATTTACAGAAAAAGTTTGCTGACTACTGCTATAACAAATACCGTCGATGTTCTACAGAGATTCCCTTTCTTTACCAATTCTGTGTGCCCCTCCCTTGACTTTTGTGTGCTTTTACTTCTACCTGCCTTCTTGTGACTCTCTTTGGAGGACTGCTCTGAAGCTATTGGAATCACTTTTCTTGGAGACACAGGTGGCTGGAAATAACAGATAGGTTACATTTCCCCCATCCTACTATGGCTCTCAGCCAATTACTGACTGGTATGGGATTGTGAAAGCAGCTCCCTTCCCTCAAGTTGGAATAAATTCTGAGGGGTAATTTATAATTCACAGATACATTTATACTTCAGAGTCTTTTCTACTGGGGAGTGGCTTATCTTTCTGCCTGCTACCTCAGTTTTCTGTAATGCTATGGAGATGGCAAGGTTAAGTTTTTTCCGACGTCATCATCTTCCTTCTTTACAAAAAAACCAAAAATTGTAAAAAGGCAAATAATAAATTGCGCACAAACTGAAAAAATGTTTCCATTACTTAGAAAATAGGGTGTCACACTATAAGCCCCCCTTTTCTTAGTGCAGTTGCTCATAATTTGCTGTTTAACCATTTAATGGCCACAATGGGGTGATCTAGAGACAAGTTTCATTTCTCCAGTTTGATTCACTCAGCAGTTTTTGACTATCCAATATACCAGGTCCTATGCTAACTACTGAGAACACATTGAATGTAAGATGACCTAGGCCTTGAAAATTTCACACTTTTGTGAGATACTTATAATTTCCTATGCCACTAGAGCAGGGACTGGAACTTCTATTATTTTTCAAATTTTCTGAGTGCCAAGCACAGCGATGTGTTGAATAAATACTTGTTAAATGTAATTGTACCTCATCATTCTCAAGAATGGAAATCTATCCACCCAGGGCAGCAGCTTAATGCCATACATAATTCCTAGTAAAGGAATTATTGACACATAACCAGCATGATATAATGTCACAGGAGTGGGCTCCAGGCTGAGCTCCTGAAGTCCAGATTCCTGGTTGCCACTCTATTAGTAATTCCCTAGGTGACCCTGGACAATCCATTTCACTCTCTAAGCCTCAAATTCTTCAATTATAAAATAAAGAGGCCAGACTAGATTATACATAAGGTTCATTCCGGCTCTGAAATTCTGATTCCTTTGAACTCTCCAATTACTTAGCAATGCCTGACTTTTCATGAACTAATAGACTTATTTCAGGACTCAATCCAATATTCTTACAAGAATTGAACTACAGAATTTTAAAATGTGATAAACCTTTTTGTGATAGAACCTCTATGTCCCTTGATTTATTCTGTCTACAATCTCAGGCATGACAATGATATTTCCCCAACATTTCATTCATAGCTTTCAGTCTCTTATAAAAAGAGGTTTGCAGTAAGTTCTGAAAATATTTGCTACTTATTTTCTGACTCACATTTCTAGAAGGATCCAAGTTCCAATCAATGCCATCTTTCTTCTATTTTAGCAAATTGCCTTATTTCATCATTTTGAGTTATTTTTCAGATTTTTATATTTTTAACACACTCAAGTTTGTTACCTTTTTTCTAACCACTACACCGCTTTCTTAGGTCCTAGACCTCAGTAAGAGCCTTAAGATTTGTAGGAAATTAAAGCAAAAGTAGCTTCTATAAAAGTTTGATATAAAAAACATGAATAATTTATATTTGTTATTTTGATGCAAATAATTTATTATTTGTTCACTCAGACACAATTGTAGATATGTAGTTGGATATTCACCTTGTTCCAATTTTTTATCAGGAGCAGTTTTTATGTGAGTCTAAAAAACTTTCATGCATAAGAATTTTATATTCTTCATGTCTCCCTTTCTTTTCCTCATCTCTGAAACTGTACCACCCTGCAATGCCTTTCTCCAATGGAAAGAAAGAATTTTCTCACCACCAGTTTTGATTCCTGTATCACTTACCTACTGTTTCAAAATTTATTGGACACCTAGTACTTGGTCTGATGCTAGGCACTGAGAATATAAAGGAAGAAGAGAGGGACGATTTCCCAGAAAAGTTGTTAAATTGCATTTTGAAGAATGAGTGAAGTTATGAGAAAGAGGATGGAGGCTTGAATCTCTGCACCCCAAGAGACCCTTAATAAGCCAAAAATAAACATAAATATAAATAATAATCCCCCCACGGACACCTATATCCTGAATGGCATTACAAATACATGTTTGCCAGTACACTCACACACACGTGCCACACGTGTGCATGTACACACCCCAGATCCTTGCCCTTCAGTAGGTGATCAAAGCCCATGAAATGGAATCAGATTCAAGGACTAGACTTGACTTAGATAGGTCATCAGTGGCAGTCAAACTAAACAGATTGTCTACAATTCTCTCACCCAAGCGCAGAAGAATGTGGCACTATGCATCATTCCCACACCTTTCCATCATATATGCTCAATATATACATGCCTGTATTCCCTCTTTTCACACTCATTATTTCATTATCTCACCACATGAATCAGAAAATAGCTGTAGGCAAAGTGAATGCAACTTAATTTTATCTAGACTTTAGTGAAATACTTTCTGGTCTAGTTCTTTTTCCTTTTACTCAGCTCTGAAGGTGACCAAATTTAGAGAATTTTTCACCTCTCATTGGCATCACTTTGGTCATTTGAAGTTTATCCTGTAAAAGTAGATATTCACATGCCAAATCATTCCCTTACATGTCAGCATGATGTTTTACAAGCCAAAAAAAAAAAAAAAAAAAAAAGAAAGATGGCCATTCTTGTACTGGTGGCAGAAAACTAAGGTCCGGGACCCAAGGGTTTTCTGAAGGGTATCTACAAAAGATCACCTGGGGATAAAAAAAAAGGATTCCTCTATATATTAACAACATCATGCATCAAAAGGAAGCAATCAGATAACTATATATTTGACAGATAAAAGCACCAAAATGTTAAGATGACTAACTCATGGTAACAGAATTACAGACTATGTTGCTCTTCTATACTTGAATTTATAAAACATAAGCAATTATATTATTAATCAGAAAAATTAAAATCACAATACACTGTCACAATACAGTTTCAGAAACTCAATATCAAAATATCAAATATCAAAAAGAGGCAACAATGCATAGCAAAACCAAACAAAACAAAAAAGCAATTTTCACTGGATCAACCAAACTCAAATTTTAGCTTTGCCTATTATGTGATCATCAGATTATTTAGCTTCTCTGAATCTCAGTTTACTAAAAAACTACCATAACTAACTCATAGGGTTGTAATAAGGATGAAATAAAACAAATGCATACAAATTTAAAAGAATTTTCATTAGTATTATCAAGATGAACCGTCGCCTTCCCAAAGTTAAAAGACTGTCCCGTCTTCAGAATGGTGCTGCCATCTTATCCATTAATAAATGGATACACCTGTGATTTATACCCCTGACACTCATTCCACGGACATTGAAACATTTAACAAATAATAAGAAAAACCTTGTAGGTATTCATATAGTATGACTTGCATATGTAATCCTGGCTTCTATTAGTAACAACAATAACCATAATGATAATAAAGAATTCCTGTGGCCTTATTCTGTGCCCAGTTCTAGATTAATCACTTTATGTGCACTATCTCACATTATCTAAAAAGAGACCTAGTGAGGTAAATACTATTATTAGAGGTTAGTAACTTGCTCAGCATCATGGAGCTAATAACTGATGGATCTGTGTCTCTAATCCCAAGTTTGTATGGTTTCAAAGAGCAGTCTCCTAACCACTTTATAATCTAAAAAAAGATAAGAATTCTGGCCAAGACATACTTACAATTTTTTTTTTTATTCACAATCTCATTCTTAGATATAAAGTATATTAGACTCTACAATGTGCTATCCTTTCCCTGAGGCGTGTCAGAAACAGCAAAAATCCAAACTCTGCAAACAAGTTTGGTCATGGGAGCTAAAGAAACGGGCAAAACTGTGACTAACTCGCAATTTTGATGCATGCAAATTATCTGCTCCTCAGACACTATGGTCAGAGTAGCAATTGTTACAGTGTTGTGATTTTGTTTTCACAGACCAAAGTACAATCAAGTCAGACCAAGCTGAACCTATTGGAAAATAAATCATTCTCTTCTCAACTTTTTAACCATGTAATCCTGGTTAATCGAAATGGAAATTAATTCTTCATTGTCTAAATATGATGGTATTTCTGTGTCCTGGATATTTAGTGATCTTATTCCCTGAAGATGATGCCCTCTCTTCCATCTGATAAAATAACATCCTCAAATAGCAAATGAAGGAATTTGGGAATTGCAGAAACAGATACTGTGCCTTTATGAAGTCTAAAAACTAATGTTGTGCAATATTTTTAAAGTGTGTTAGATTTTGAAGGAGGATGTTCTTTTGAATTTTTATTTACTTTTTTTATACAGCAGGTCCTTATAAGTCATCCATTATATACACATCAGTGTATACAGGTCAATCCCAATTGCCCAATTCATCACACCACCATCCCCACACCCCTGCCACTTTACCCCCTTGGTGTCCATATGTTTATTCTCTACAACTGTGTCTCAATTTCCGCCCTGCAAACTGGTTCATCTGTACCATTTTTCTAGGTTCCACATATATGCGTTAATATACAATATTTATTTTTCTCTTTCTGACTTCACGCTGTATGACAGTCTTTAGATGCAACCACGTCTCTACAAATGACCCAGTTTCATTCCTTTTTATGGCTAATATTCCATTGTATATATGTACCACATCTTCTTTATCCATTCATCTGTCAATGTGCATTTAGGTTGCTTCCACGTCCTGGCTATTGTAAATAGTGCTGCAATGAATATTGGGGTGCATGAGTCTTTTTGCATTGCGGTTTCCTCTGGGTATATGCCCAGTAGTGGGTTGCTGGTTCATATGGTAATTCTATTTTTAGTTTTTTAAGGAACCCCCATACTGTTCTCCATAGTGGCTCGATCAATTTACATTCCCACCAACAGTGCAAGAGGGTTCCCTTTTCTCCACACCCTCTCCAGCATTTGTTGTTTGTAGATTTTCTGATGATGCCCATTCTAACTGGTGTGAGGTGATACCTCATTGTAGTTTTGATTTGCATTTCTCTAATAATTAGCGATGTTGAGCAGCTTTTCATGTGCTTCTTGGCCATCCGTATGTCATCTTTGGAGAAATGTCTATTTAGGTCTTCAGACCATTTTTGGATTGGGTTGTTTGTTTTTTTAATATTGAGCTGCATGAGCTGTTTATATATTTTGGAGATTAATCCTTTGTCCATTGATTCATTTGCAAATATTTTCTCCCATTCTGAAGGTTGTCTTTTCATCTTGTTTATGGTTTCCTTTGCTGTGCAAAAGCTTTCAAGTTTCATTAGGTCCCGTTTGTTTATTTTTGTTTTTATTTCCATTACTCTAGGAGGTGGATCAATAAAGATCTTGCTGTGATTTATGTCAAAGAGTGCTCTTCCTATGTTTTCCTCCAAGAGTTTTATAGTGTCCAGTCTTAAATTCAGGTCTCTAATCGGTTTTGAGTTTATTTTTGTGTATGGTATTAGGAAGTGTTCTAATTTCATTCTTTTACATGCAGCTGTCCAGTTTTCCCAGCATCACTTATTGAAGAGACTGTCTTTCCTCCACTGTATATCCTTGCCTCCTTTGTCATAGATTAGTTGACCACAGGTGTGTGGATTTATCTCTGGGCTTTCTATCTCGTTCCATTGATCTATGTTTCTGCTTCTGTGCCAGTACCACATTGTCTTGATTACTGTAGCTTTGTAGTATAGTCCGAAGTCAGGGAGTCTGATTCCTCCAGCTCCGTTTTTTTCCCTCAAGACTGCTTTGGCTATTTGGGGTCTTTTGTGTCTCCATACAAATTTTAAGATTTTTTGTTCTAGTTCTGTAAAAAACGCCATTGGTAATTTGATAGGAATTGCATTGAATCTGTAGATTGCTTTTGGTAGCATAGTCATTTTCACAATATTGATTCTTCTAATCCAAGAACATGGTATATCTCTCCATCTGTTGGTATCATCCTTAATTTCTTTCATCAGTGTCTTATAGTTTTGTGCCTACATGTCTTTTGTCTCCCTAGGTAGGTTTATTCCTAGGTGTTTTATTCTTCTTGTTGCAGTGGTAAATGGGAGTGTTTCCTTAATTTCTCTTTCAAATTTTTCATCATTAGTGTATAGGAATGCAAGAGATTTCTGTGCATTAATTTTGTATCCTTCAACTTTACCAAATTCATTGATTAGCTCTAGTAGTTTTCTGGTGGAATCTTTAGGACTGTCTATGTATAGTATCATCATCTGCAAAGAGTGACAGTTTTAATTCTTCTTTTCCAATTTGTATTCCTTTTATTTCTTTTTCTTCTCTGACTGCCGTGGCTAGGACTTCCAAAACTACGTTGAATAATAGTGGTGAAAGTGGATATCCTTGTCTTAGAGTTCCTGATCTTAGAGGAAATGCTTTCAGTTCTTCACCATTGAGAATGATGTTTGCTGTGGGTTTGTCATATATGGCCTTTATTATGTTGAGGTAGGTTCCCTCTATGCCCACTTTCTGGAAAGTTTTTATCATAAATGGTGTTGAATTTTGTCAAAAGCTTTTTCTGCATCTATTGCGATGATCATATGGTTTTTATTCTTCAATTTTTTAATATGGTTTATCACATTGATTGATTTATGTATATTGAAGCATGCTTGCATCCCTGGGATAAATCCCACTTGATCATGGTGTATGATCCTTTTAATGTGTTGTTAGAGTCTGTTTCCTAGTATTTTTTTGAGGATTTTTGCATCTATATTCATCAGTGATATTGGTCTGTAATTTTCTTTTTTTTGTAGTATCTTTGGTTTTGGTAACAGGGTGATGGTGGCCTCATAGAATGAGTATGGGGGTGTTCCTTCCTCCACAATTTTTTGGAAGAGTTTTAGAAGGATAGGTGTTAGCTCTTCTCTAAATGTTTGATAGAATTTACCTGTGATGCCATCTGGTCCTGGACTTTTGTTTGTTGGAAGATTTTTATTCACAGTTTCAAGGTCATTACTTGTGATTAGTCTGTTCATATTTTCTATTTCTTCCTGGTTCAGTTTTGGAAGGTTATATCTTTCTAAAAATTTGTCCATTTCTTCCAGGTTGTCCATTTTATTGGCATAGAGTTGCTTGTAGTAGTCTCTTAGGATGCTTTTTATTTCTGCGGTGTCTGTTATAACTTCTCCTTTTTCATTTCTAAGTTTATTGATTTGAGTCCTCTGCCTCTTTTTCTTGATGAGTCTGGCTAATGGTTTATCAATTTTGTTTATCTTCTCAAAGAACCAGCTTTTAGTTTTAATGATCTTTGCTATTGTTTTCTTTGTTTCTATTTCATTTATTTCTGCTCTGATCTTTATGATTTCTTTCCTTCTGCTAATTTTGGGGTTTTTTTGTTCTTCTTTCTCTGGTTCCTTTAGGTGTAAGGTTAGATTGTTTATTTGAGATTTTTCTTGTTTCTTGAGGTAGGCTTGTATAGCTATAATCTTCCCTCTTAGAACTGCTTTTGCTGCATCCCATTGGTTTTGGATCGTCGCATTTTCATTTTCATTTGTCTCTAGGTATTTTTTGATTTCCTCTTTGATTTCTTCAGTGATCTCGTGGTTATTTAGTAACATATTGTTTAGCCTCCATGTGTTTGTGTTTTTTACGTGTTTTTCCCTGCAATTCATTTCTAATCTCATAGTGTTGTGATCAGAAAAGATGCTTGATATGATTTCAATTTTCTTAAATTTACTGAGGCTTGATTTGTGACCCAAGATGTGATCTATCCTGGAGAATGTTCCATGCGCAGTTGAGAAGGAAGTGTAGTCTGCTGTTTTGGCATGGAATGTTCCATAAATATCAATTAAATCTATCTGGTCTCTTGTGTCATTTAAAGCTTCTGTTTCCTTATTTATTTTCATTTTGGATGATCTGTCCATTGGTGTAAATGAGGTGTTAAAGTCCCCCACTATTATTGTGTTACTGTCGATTTTCTCTTTTATAGCTGTTAGCAGTTGCCTTATGTATTGAGGTTCTCCTATTGTGGGTGCATATATATTTATAATTGTTATACCTTCTTCTTGAATGGATCCCTTGATCATTATGTAGTGTCCTTTCTTGTGTCTTGTGACATTCTTTATTTTAAACTCTGTTTTGTCTGATATGAGTATTGCTACTCCAGCTTTCTTTTGATTCCCATTTGCATGGAATACCTTTTTCCATCCCCTCACTTTCAGTCTGTATGTGTCTCTAGGTCTGAAGTGGGTCTCTTGTAGACAGCATATAGATGGGTCTTGTTTTTGTATCCATTCAGCAAGCCTGTGTCTTTTGGTTGCAGTATTTAATCCATTCACGTTTAAGGTAATTATCAATATGTATGTTCCTATGACCATTTTCTTAATTGTTTTGGGTTTGTTTTTGTAGGTCCTTTTCTTCTCTTGCGTTTCCCACTTAGAGAAGTTCCTTTAGCATTTGTTGTAGAGCTGGTTTGGTGGTGCTGAATTCTCTTAGCTTTTGCTTTTCTGTAAAGCTTTTGATTTCTCCATTGAATCTGAATGAGATCCTTGCCAGGTAGAGTAATCTTGGTTGTAGGTTCTTCCCTTTCATCACTTTAAACATAACATGCCACTCCCTTCTGGTTTGTAGAGATTCTGCTGAGAAATCAGCTTTTAACCTTATGGGAGTTCCCTTGTATGTTATTTGTCATTCTTCCCTGCTTCATTCAATAATTTTTCTTTGTCTTTAATTTTTGCCAATTTGATTAGTATGTGCCTTGGCGTGTTTCTCCTTGAGTTTATCCTGTATGGGACTCTGCGCTTCCTGGACTTGGGAGGCTATTTCCTTTCCCATGTTAGGGAAGTTTCCTTTAATAATCTCTTCAAATATTTTCTCTCTCTTCTCCTTCTGGGACGCCTATAATGTGAATGTTGTTGCATTTAATGTTGTCCCAGAGGTCTCTTAGGATTTTTCATTCTTTTTTCTTTATTTTGTTCCACAGCAGTGAATTCCACCATTCTGTCTTCCAGGACACGTATCCATTCTTCTGCCTCAGTTATTCTGCTACTGATTCCTTCTAGTGTAGTTTTCATTTCAGTTATTGTATTGTTCATTTCTGTTTGTTTGTTCTTTAATTCTTCTAGGTTTTGTTAAACATTTCTTGCATCTTCTTGATCTTTGCCTCCATTCTTTTTCCAAGGTCTTGGATCATCTTCACTATCATTATTCTGAATTCTGTTTCTGGAAGATTGCCTATCTCCATTTCATTTAGTTGTTTTTCTGGGGTTTTATCTTGTTCCTTCATCTGGTACCTAGCCCTCTGCCTTTTCATCTTGTCTATCTTTCTGTGAACGTGTTTTTTTTCCCACAGGCTGCAGGATTGTACTTCTTGCTTCTGCTGTCTGCCTTCTGGTGGATGAGGCTATCTAAGAGACTTTTGCAAGCTTCCTGATGGGAGGGACTGGTGGTGGGTAGAGCTGACTGTTGCTCTAGTGGGCAGATCTCAGTAAAACTTTAATCCACTTGACTGCTGATGGATGGGTCTGGGTTCCCTCCCTGTTGGTTGTTTGGCTTGAGGAAACCCAACACTGGAGCCTACCTGGGCTCTTTGGTGGGGCTAATGGCGGACTCTGGGAGGGCTCACGCCAAGGAATACTTCCCAGAACTTCTGCTGCCAGTGTCCTTGTCCCTACAGTGAGACATAGTCACCACCTGCCTCTGCAGGAGACCCTCCAACAGTAGCAGGTAGGTCTGGTTCAGTCTCCCCTGGGGTCACTGCTCCTTCCCCTGGGTCCCAATGTGCACACTACTTTGTGTGTGCCCTCCAAGAGTGGAGTCTGTTTCCCCCAGTCCTGTCAATGTTCTGCAATCAAATCCCACTAGCCTTCAAAGTCTGATTCTCTAGGAATTCCTCTTCCCATTGCCAGACCCCCAGGTTGGGAACCTGATGTGGGGCTCAGAACCTTCACTCCAGTGGGTGGACTTCTGTGGTATAAGTGTTCTCCAGTCTGTGAGTCACCCACCCAGAAGTTATGGGATTTGATTTTACTGTGATTGTGCCCCTCTACCATCTCATTGTGGCTTCTCCTTTGTCTTTGGATGTGGGGTATCATTTTTGGTGAGTTCCAGTGTCTTCCTGTCGATGATTGTCCAGCAGCTAGTTGTGATTCTGGTGTTCTTGCAAGAGGGAGTGAGCACATCCTTCTGCTCTGCCATCTTGGTTCCTAATCTCTTGTTTTTAAATTAGAGAAATCATGCACACATTTGTTTCTTCTGCCCTTGGAGATTATAAATAGTCAGAGGCAACTCATTTTTGCAGAGTATTTGCTTTCAAGAAGCAATGAAGTGCAAATGGAAGCCAACTGAATTTAGCAATTTGTTTACTCAGAAAGAAAATAGCTGGAGAAAAAAAAAGAGTATTTTAATAATTAACCAGTCATGTTAGATAAGGGACATTCCAGTATATGTTCTAGCATTATAATAAGGAGGCTGAGACTTTGGATGATAAAGAATTAGCAATTAACCTTCTAACTCAAGAAAAAAGTACTCAAAAAGGGGGGAGAAAGTAGAGAAACAGACTTCAGTTTTGAATTTTATTCACTATGTCTTCAAACTCACAATGGTTAGTTTTTAAAAGTTTTACCAGGTAATATGCTTTGAGTACTTTTGCAAATAGAAGGCTTCATGAGCCCGTGCTAAAGGTAATGTTGTTGAGGAATTATAAGATAGAGCAGTTATCATGGGGAACTTTTCTCAGCTGTCTAATGAAAACTCAAATTCTGTATTCCTTTGTCTACAATGTCTGTACCTACTGTAAATTATTAGAAGAAACGAGTTAACCTCTGCTATATAGCTTAATTATTAAATAGTTGCTGGCACAGAATACAAAATTAATAGCACTCTTCTTTACTGCAGATCTTTAATTAACCACAAAGTCCTTTCACAATGTACGTGGCCAGAACACTTCTTAAAAATATAGAAGACACATTCAAAGAATATATATAATTCTTCGTTGAGATGTGAGATTGTGACTATGGTCCAACCAGAACCATAGCAATAGGAACGAGGATGGTAATTTTCTCCAAAGCTCACCTGTTTGCTTTCCTGCCATCAGCCAACCAATGGAGAATTTGAGATCTTTCCTTTCAGAGAAGCATCCTAACTGCCAGTTCAGAAGGAGAATGGCCTCTTCTGCATGTACTCTGCTTTTGTGTAGCAATATCTAAGCAGATGGATAGGGCTTTGAAGTCCTGATGAACAAGAGGAGAGCTACACTAAATAATAGTTATATCCCATAGGTCCGAGGGAGTATGACAAAGAAGCAGGCATTGTGTGAAGTTGCTTTTGGTGCCTAGAGGAGAGAGAGGAAAGGAAGGGAATTACAGAGAGCAAAGAACTAAAACGAGGGTTAAGGAAGAAATAAAGATGGTTTATGGTCTTATTGGAAGTTACTAAAATTGGTTACAAATCAAAATAACTCAGTATAGTAAATGCACTGAACCAGAATAACCCAACAGCTGAGGCTCAGAAAGTGCTGCTGCTATAATTATTGTGTGATTGTTGTTGCTGCTGGTGCTGATGCCAATGCTGCTCTTCTCCAAGAGGTTCTGATATATTTGAAGAATAACCTGAAAAAGATGCTAGGCTTAGAAGCCCATGGTAAACCACCATGTAGCTGAGTTACCCCAGGACTTCCAACATCCAGAGGAGTAAGACCATGTAACATCAACATTTCTTCTCCGTAAAAACAGGCTCTTTTTCTCCTCCTTTGATCCCATAGATGTGAATATAATGAGATTTTATCAAAACCACTTCATCCTATTGTTACTTCTGCCAGAGAAATAGTGCATTACACCCTCCTGGCTTTGATGCAGACAATGAACCTTTCTAATACATTGCCAATTGCTTTGACACAAAAGCTAGAGAAAATGTAACTTAGCCCAGAACCTTGTTCCCAATCTGTCTCCAGCATTGCAGCTGTCAAATTCATCCCCTAAAATGCCCTTGATTAAAGGAGTGAGCCAAAGAAAGAGTAATAGTCTGCCAAGTTAGGTGGCTATAATCCTCAATATTGGTAATTACACGTCAAATACATCAAGCTTTGTTGTTGAAGCTCAGAAAGTAAAACTCTGATTCATCTAAACAAAAGATGATTCAGATCTTGCAAGACTCAAAAAGCTCAGTATGTTCTAAAATATCCCCTGTGGCTAAATTACCTTCGTAGGATTTTGTCAGATTTCCCAAGACAGCTTTGGCCTAGTCTGGTCATCTGAAGAAATCTTAGCCAACCATAGAAAGTACTACATGTGGCTTACTTTTCTGAAGAACAGTGAGTCTGAAGCTAAGCTCTATTTGATACAACATAAATCTAAGGTGTCTCCCATATTTGGCCAATAGCTCTGAGATTTCATCAAGAAGGAAGTGCTCACTTGCAAAAAACAGCCAGAGGAATCAGCTCTTCTTCCGAAATCTCTAACCATTTGCATCATGATCATAGTCAAAGCCTTCGAACATGCTGTTCGAGTTCTCATATCTCAGTCAATAAAAATGCATTGTTTTTCACTTTCAGTATGTCACACATTCATGAGTTAGAAATATTTACAGAATCAGTAATGCAGGGCAAACTCATCTCCTATTGGCTGGCATTATTTTTATTTATTGGTTTTCCCATGAATAATAGAATGACTTTGTTCAAATTGCCATCCTGTATCAGTTAATACATCACTTAATTTCTTCTATAGTCAACAGTGTCAAAGTTCACATTATAGTGTTTCTTCTGTTTGTCTAACTTATAGATGGCCTGTTGCTAATGTAGCAACATTAAATTAAACAGTAGCATGGTAGTAATAGACCCTGAATAGAGTTCAGTACCTTTTACACTTTTGCCACAATTGGCATTGCTTAAGTCACCTTTATAAAATCATTCATCAAATATTTGAGATGAAACACAAGGATTTTTATGTTTAACCCCTCCCCCCCACTATTTGGTTATTTAACCACCAGCCAACCAAATAAAGCCAGCTTATCGCAGACAAAAATTAAACCATGGGGACTTCCCTGGCAGTCCAGTGGTTAAGACACCACCACACTTCCACTGCAGGGGGCAGAGGTTCAATCCTGGATGGGGAACTAAGATTCCACATGCCCACATGCTGCATGTGGTGCTGCCAAAAGAAATATTAAAAACAAAATTTAAATCATGATTATGTCCTTTAAAATATTTCTACCAGAAGTCTCTATATAGTTTCAACTTCACTCTTTCAGAACCTCCTCCACGTTCTATTTAAAAATGATCTTGAAACTCAACATCACTTTTTAAAAAGTCACATTCAGAAAACCCTCATTCCACACTGCACTCTCCAAGTATTCCCAAAATAATGGAGGGACGGATAGGTTGAAATCCCCAGCTCAAAATGTCATTTCAGAAATGAATCCCACCAGAAAGTAATGCTTATTACATGTCACAGCTATGGCCAAATTATCTTTTAGGCACTGATGACATGTTAGTCCTGATACATGCTTAGTTGAAAACACTGAGTTCTAAAAGAGGGCTTCTCTGACCTCGAGTGCACAGCCAAACCATAGCCAGAGGAGCACCTCTAAAGTTGGCACCATGTTGCTTCATGTTTTCATGATGCCACACCAATTCAATAGAGTGAGAAAGAAACCTTGTGTTTGGGAGCTTGAAATTTTAGTAGTAGGAGGAGAAGGAATAGTAGTAGAAATAATGGTAATGGTAGTACCAATTGTCATTTATTGAGTACTTCCCATGGGACAGACACCAGATTAAACGCTCTACAAACATTGTCCATGCACTTAATAATTATTTGAGAAAATATTAATTTTAATATTAGGATTCTCATACATCCAAATATTCAAAAGGAGACCTAGTTTTCTCTTCAGGTTTTCTATCTTATTTTTTTCTATCTTAGTTTTTCAGAAAAGTTTTCTATCTTATTTTCTTAAGATAGCAAGGAAGAACCTAATTACATAGCTATCAGCCTTAGGAAGAGGGAAATTAGTTAACTGTGCTTGAGGGAATAAGTCCTGGTTACTTCCAACTGAACAAAGAGAGCTGAATGGAAGTCCAAGGAAAGAAATATGAAAAAAGAGAATCTATTTCAGAAATAAATCTTCAGGAAATATCAATATAACAATATCAAAGACCCAAGTAAGATACAGATAGTATACTGCCTAGGTTGAAAGAAGAAGGACAAAGAGATTGTTCTAATGGCTGGCAAAGAAAGGGTGGGTGTCTAATACATCTGTGTCAAACATGAAGACTGAAACAAACTAGGTAGGCAGTTTGGGGCCTGTACAGCTTAACTATGGCTTTGCATTCATGAACAAGGTTGGTATTTAAATTCCAGATTACCTTCACCTGATAATGTTTCATGCATATTAAAGTGAGCTAAAAAGAAAATTAGAATCCTCCCCCCTTTGTTGGTCAAACCTTTTTATCAGCATTTGTTGGAAGTATAACCTTTCTGGGAATCAGTTTCATCAAATGTATAGTGAAAATTAATAAAACCACCTGCCTATATCACACATTTTTTACACTGTAGAGGGTAAGATAATAGATATGAAAGCAATTTGAAATAATATAAAGCATTATGCAAAGGTAAAAGGTGTAATTATCATTTTGTATCAAATGCAATCAACTCCAAACGGATGACTGGATGGTCTAATTTTTCATGAAGGACACGGGACAACATAAAAATGTGAAATGAATTACTGGGGTCTCTGTCTCGTTAACTTACAATGGAAAGGTTATAATGAGGATGGACTAAAAAGATCCAGTGGGAGTGGTACCTGGATGAAGAAATATATGAATATTTTCCTTGGGTCTCCACTAACTAATTTAGTCATTTATTCATTAAATCTATGATTTTCACCCTTGGGAGATTCCAAGCTTATTTTCTCTTATTTCTTGTTGAGTAGTAGTTCTTCATATATTAATTATAATAAAATCAACACCTAGATTTTTCTTCTTTAATAAAAATAATAACTCCAATGTTTTTCATTCTTACTCAGTGAGAAATGTTTTTCAACTCCTTATTTACCTTCACTGAACTTGTCTGGACTTAACAGTGTGGAGACCTGGGTGTCTATCAAATTGTCAAAATGGAGAAAGGTCTCCATGTCAGATATTGTCCAGGGCATAGACCGCAGCTTGGCTTGGAGTCATCTGGGCCTGAACTCAATTAAGATCAACTCTGATTGCTACTACTCCTACATATCTGACAAAGCAAATGAAAATACTCTTTAGAGGAAGGTAACATGATGCTCAGTCTTAAATTATTTCAACAATTAATCTTTCAAAATACAATGTGCAACACACAAGCTAAGATAACTAGGAACATGTTGGGAAAAGAAACAACAAAAATAACAGGCTCAAACATTTTATTTTTTTAAGGTTACAATGTTTAATGTTTATCAAGTAAAATTTCTACAACTAGCAAGATAACACATGAGTTACTAGGACTCAGACCACGTCCTAGGGAATGTTTATTGGGCCATCCCAATTACACCACAAGCCAAATTCCAAGTCAAGCTTGAAAATGTTGGCAGGGAGCTGGAACCTATGGGAAGTGACATAGGGAACTGTAAAATAACCAAGTGAAAATGCTAGGAAAATTCTAGGAAATAATAATAGAATTTAAGAATTTGAGGCATAAAACTGAAGACAGAATGAAGTGTGAAGAGGAAGAGATGTAGGAAGGAATGAAGAGCAATGAAAATGGTAAATACATGGCAGTCTCTAAATGAGAAGTAAATGAATAAAACAATAATAATATTGTTTTAAAACACACATTATGTAAATATATATCTTACATACTGTTGTTTGTTGTTTTATAGTCATTACTCATTTAGATTTACCCACATATTTGCATATATATGCATGTATGTGTATGTGTTAGAAAATATAAGAAAACAATGGCATGTAAGTCAATGTAAATGAGTTTAAATGTTTTAATAACCTTGCAATGTCCAGAGGAAGTCAAAGGTACATGTTTTAATTTCTAGAGTGAACACATACACACACTCCACACAAGACAGACAATTCTAACTAGAGGATGAATGGTAAAAGATATCACCCTGGAAAATGGAAAGGAAAGAGAGAGCTAGAGCTGATTCTCTGAATGCGAAGGAGACATGTAAGGAAGGGAGGTTTGCAAATTGCATCATTTTTATATTAAGAGAAGTTAAGAGATAAGTAGAAAATGAATGGGGGGGGGAAGGAGATTTACAAACAATAAAGAAACAAAATTAACCAAACAACTGAGCGAAATAGTATAGTTTTTCAAAATGGGAAACATGGTGAGGTGATACAAAGCATTATAAATGAGCTAAGTGTTCATCCTTCATCATAAGGAGTCAAACTGATAAATTAGGAGACAGTAAAATAAGAATCTCTTTTGATTTGAGGATACCCAAAAAACTAAAATAAAAAGTAGGTTAGTGATATTCTCTTAAAAGTGGACTGAGGATGGTAAAGACGTTGTTTTTTATTTTCAGTTCTTCTGTTTGATTATTTTACCCTCGGTATATAAAAATTTAGATTACATATATTTATAGATGATTTTATATTGCATGAATCTACAGCTATAGTAAATTTTGCTTATATATATGCTATATATTCCTGACATAGTATATATTTTACATTAATATAATTCTCTTTATATATTATATATTTTATTGTGTACAGATCCATACTTTATATAGTTATGTTTATATATTTATGTTAATACTGGGAAATTAAACTATAATCATCCTTATAAACTGATTTTATTTTCATTGATCTCTAATACATAAGGGTGTTAAAATCCAGATCATACTTTCGCAAATTTCGAGTCAAACGGATTAGGATTCAAATCTTTTTTCTGCCATAACCTAGCTATGTGACATATGAAAATTCACTTAACCTCGCTGAGTCTCTATTTGCTCATCTATTGATTTAAAGGAAGAAAAATTATAGCTACTGTCAGAAGTGCTGTGATAATCGGAGATAATATATTTAAAGTGCTTAGCCAGTGCCTGATATAAAGTAAGTGCTGAATAAATGAAAATAATCATTATAATTCAACACTATTACGATGCCTTTAGTTAATTAACATTTTCTGGGGCCTATTATGCATCAAAAACTCTCCTAAGACTGCCCACAAGAAGATTACAGTATGGTGGGAGGGGGTGAGCAGAGAATGCTGTGGGTGCAGGGCTGTCAGAAGAGGCTTCATTAAGTCATTAACACTTGAATAGCATTGTGACAAATAATCTGAGCTAAAGAAAGGAAATTCCAAATAGATGGAACAGTGTGGGCAAATGACATAGAAATAAAATAACATGACATGTTTTATATTTCAGATATTGACTTTGAATTTGACCACCTCTATAGATAGCCATTGAATTAAGCAGGACAATTGATATTAGAAAAAACACTCTGTTGACAATAATGACAAACTGGAAGGAGACTACTGTAAGCAATTAAGATGAGAGAGACTAGTTAAAATAATACCATAGTAATCTGGGAAGTAAGTGACAAAGACCTGAATTAAGTCAATAGGAATAGAAAGGCAAGGTCAGAAATTTTAAAATTAAGAATTTAGGGCTTCCCTGGTGGCGCAGTGGTTGAGTCCGCCTGCCGATGCAGGGGACACGGGTTCGTGCCCTGGTCCGGGAAGATCCCACATGCAGCGGAGCGGCTGGGCCCGTGAGCCATGGCTGCTGATCCTGCGTGTCCCGAGCCTGTGCTCCGCAACGGGAGAGGCCACAACAGTGTGACGCCCACGTACCGCAAAAAAAAAACAAAAGAATTTAGACATTAGAGACATGGACTACCTTAATGTGACGAATGATAGGGAAGTATTTAGGATGGCTTTGTAAATGGGGTGAACAGTAGTGTATTAACTGAGATAAAACATGCAGATGGAGGAGAGCAGGTTGGGGCATAGTGAGTTCGGATAATCTCTAGAACACCAAATATGCAGTGGGTATTTAGCTTTGTGGATCTGGAGCTCGGTAGAAGAAGGGGCTGAGGGTCTCTATATGGATCAGCACATAGAGAACAGTTGAAAATATTATTTATTATTAGTTAATTTACTTAATTTAGAAAATATCATTTTAATTCTCCAAAGGAAATTATAGGAAGTGAGAGGAACAATTACTCCTTGTATAAAAACCAATCCTCCAGACTCACTCATTGCACTTGTACAAAACTTCATTCCTTCATTCACCAAACGTTTTCCAATTAAATACCTATTACTGTCTAAATGAATTGGTTTTTTGCATGCCATATACTAAATGTATATTTTTTATTTTTTATTTATATGTGTATTTTTTATTCACGCTAGACTAAATTTTTCTAGGGTAGGGAACATGTCATACCTACATCATCTTTATCACTAACATAGTTTCTGGCACACAGAATGCCCTAAACACATGTTTACTGAGTTCATTCCTCATGCCTCTGATAGCTTTATAATGCTATTCCTTATCCTGTGTTTGGGTCACAGCTGTTTCTAAAATTTTTTTTTTTTTTTTTTTTTTTTTTTTTGCGGTACGCGGGCCTCTTACTGTTGTGGCCTCTCCCGTTGCGGAGCACAGGCTCCGGACACGCAGGCTCAGCGGCCATGGCTCACGGGCCCAGCCGCTCCGTGGCAGGTGGAATCTTCCCGGACGGGGGCACGAACTCGCGTCTCCTGCATCGGCACGCGGACTCTTAACCACTGAGCCACCAGGGAAGCCCTAAAATTTTAATTCAAGTTGTTTCTCTACTTCCCTACCTCCCACTTTATGCCATACTGCATGTTACCCCTCCTGAGTCTTTTAATAAATATATGGCAGTGAAGTAACTCAGTCAACCACATGGAGCGCAAATGATTATGATATAAGTAGTGAGAGAACAAGTGAAACCTTGAAGAAGCTGAAGGTAAACATTTGCACTCCCAAATTATCATTGATGAATAACTTCTGGGCCTGAAATACATGGTATCGTTGACATGCAATTTGGAGGGTGACTTTGATATTCTCATGTTGGGGGTGATAGTACTTTCAACTGGAACCAAGGTCAGTAGAGAAATGCCTTTGGTCTGTAGGAAACTTGCCCTATTCCAGGCCTATCCACCACACAAAGATTTAACCTGCAGACCTAGCAGAAATGAAGACATTCCTCCTAGATGAAAATTTTGAAAAGAATAACACTCAGTAAGACATGAAGAATATTCTTTAAAAAGTTTCATTCCAAAAGAAGCTTTTTTTCAAAATGTGGTGTACATTTGGAAAGAGAAGGTCACAGTGAAAGTCAGCTCCACATAAACGTTTGCTCACAAAAACACGAGTAACAAATAAATAATATTTGAAGCAATTGTCTTGCACAAACTATGTACAAATGGAGAAAAGTCTTCAAATACTTCAATACCTTCATTTTGAAATGCTGGTCAATCTCAGAAGCTGTCCCTTATAATACATTCCTGGCAATACTTGCACCTCTTTGTTTTCAGAGCTATTAACCAAATTTTAAATATTATGCGACTGCTATTTGAAAAACAGTGTCTGAGATGCATTTATTTTGTAATTATAATTATTATATAAGGTTCTCACAAATAATTTAACAGAAGACTATTTGGAACAAAATTTTTACCAAAAAAGTAAAAATTTCAAAAAGTGAGATAAACAAAAAACAGGTGATTTATTTTTAAATAAAAACAATGCAAAGTATGACATACAATGAATTAAGGTAGTGAAGGAGGGACACATTCTATATTTGACAGCACCTTGAACACAAGTAGCAGTGGCCTATTTTATTTTTCCTTATGATCCTCATTAATAATTAAAGACAGTTAAGAATTGCCCTTCTGTATCACCTGGAGAGAGCCGTGCATTCTAGACTTCTGCCAAAGTAAGCACAGTCAGTATTTATAAAGGTCAAAAACTTAAATCATTAGTAAAAAAAGAGAGAAATGCTATTAGCCACATGGAAAAACAAAGAAAGCATTTCCACACTAGTTCTTCCATCTCGCCAATAATTAGCAGCTCAAGCCCCCAATATCTACTAACTCCTGATGGTTTCCAGTATCCCCATTCAAGTTCAAGGTCTTTGCAAGCCAGCCTCCTTTGTTGCTAGCCACAAGGCCTAGTATTCTGCCCAAATGCCTCTTGGTTTGCTGACTGACAAAACTTGTCAGAGTGTACATTTTCAGATAGATAGAATATTTTCCTTGAGTATAATTCTAAAATGTCATGGCCACTGTTGTCCTCATTGATAAAGGCAGAGGCATGAGACAGGAAGAGAATAAACATAAAAGGAAAGCAATTTCCCCAAGTCCCCATTAACCCACCTAATAAATAACAACACAGTCATCATATTGCTTAGCATTCTACTGTACCTCGATAATGCAGTCATCTGATTAATAGATTGCTAAGGCTGTATTTGCCTTGCACCTTAGAAAAATTAAAAGACAAATGAGATTGCCATCTTTGGCAATGTGCCCATTGAATATCTTTGTGCTTACTGAATATTATTGCAAAGAAAAGGACAGTAGTCATTCCTCAAAGGATCTGTTTTAGGCAGGGACTGACACAATGACCCAGGAGCTCTTTATCCTCATTCTTTAGAACAGTGCAGATAGTTAATGAAATATTATTTGTCCAGTTTAATTAGCCATTTTCCTCCATGTGGGTAAGAGTCAGGTGGTGTCTAAACACAGGAGGGAATACTCCTCTCCACACCAGGGGACAGAATACATTCACAAAACACATCCTGCAGGGATACAGTGGTGGATTCAGAAATCAGACTTCCTGAAACTGAATACCTATCCAGCCATTTAGAACCTCAGGTAAGTTACTCTACCTCTTTGCCTCAGGGTCCTTATCTGTAGTCCACATGGATGTAATAACAACTACTTCCTAGGCTCGTTGTGAAGATTAAATAAGATAGGGCATATTTTATTTTGGGCATGTCCACTACAATGACTGGCACATGCAAAGAGCTCAAGAAACATTGACTATTACTATTATTATTATCATTACTCCTGGGCTTAAATGCACAGAGCCTACAGGGGGGATATCATCTCATGTAGGGGGTCCACATAAAACCAAGGCTGAGACACATCCAGTGTGTCATTTGGGTGGTACCCCCTCTCTCACTAAGCTTTTGTGTGCATCTACTGATTTCCTAGAGGCTGAAGAGCCCCTGGGACAAAAAATTTAAACTACATCCACAATTAGGGTTCAGATCTAGACAGGAATGTGTGAGCACCTGGGAAGCGGGGATGAGGTAGCGGTGACAGGAGGGGAGTTCTTCCAAATTTGCATAGGGGGCAAAGGAGCCCTAAAAAGGAAATCACTTGAAGAAAGAAGAGCCTGGCCCAAGGAGCCAGGAAACAGCCAGGAAAAGCCAGGAAAAGCATTAGAGGAAACAGTAATTCTAGATACAGATGGTGGTCATTACGTGAGACTATTCCAACTCAGCTGTTCTAGTGGACTGAAAAAAAGAAAAGGGCTACATTATTAACCTCTGCTGTAAATCAGAACCGGGGCAACAATACTGGGGATGCTTCTTGTCTCTGATCTAAACAGAAGGCAGACGTGGCACCAACATATGAGGTGAATCAGCAGAGATCTGACCCTCAGCAGGTCAAGACAGCTGAGGGCAGAGCGGCGCTGTTCAGACGTCAAAGGCAGCAGCTGCAGAATCCAGATCAACTAATGGTGAGGTCAGCAGATCTTTGGGGCAACCAGCGCTGAAGTTGTGAAAGGAGTCCAAACAGAACAATCGAGTTGGTGGCACAGCACAGAGCGGCAGAAATCAGCCCTGAGGAGTGGCCCGGCTGATTGCAGGTACTTGTAAAACACCTCCTAAGTGAGCCTCCAAACCCTCAGCAGAGTGGGCTCTGCCAGGGGCTATCGTACTTTGAGTGTGAGTGCAAATAGGCCTTCATTTGTGTTCTCTGGCTGCTCAGTCCTGGGACAGCTGGTTTTCAGTTATGTCATATTTGTTGCCTTTTTCACAAAAGCCTGTTTTCATTTTTGTGACAGGTGTCTGAATTCAGAGTAAGGAGTATAGCCTGACAGGTTGGTGCACAGATTTTTCTGGTAATAACTAAAGCACAAAACTCAGATGTGGGAGAGCTTCTTCTCCATCCAAATCCCAGAAGCCAGGCCATAGTGCTGTTGTAGGTTCAGATGTGACAGCTGAGCTGCAAACAAAGTTCCGTGTCCCTATTTGAGATAGGAGAGTGTTGGGGGGTGGGAGGTATAGGGAATGACATCATCAGTGGATATTTTCCAATTTCTAATATTGTCTATCAAGTGAAATATAGTTAAAATGAATAACAACTTAAATAGTAGGTGAAGAGGGGAAGTTATAAGAAAACATGACTATCCTGTAGGATTCTCCGTTTACAAACTTGGGTGTGCAAGAAATATTTTTAACATTTTCTTAAACCAAAACAAAACTCAGACTCTGAGCCACCCCCATCTCAACAAACTAGCAGAAAAGTCAGCCTTGGTCCCTCTTGAAGTTTCCCATCCTCCTGCTCCTTGGCCTGTCTCCTCCCCTGTATTAAGCAAAAGTCAAGCATCTTACAAAAGAATCAAGGCACTGAGGAGGCCTTTCGGTCAAGATACGTCACTCCCTACTGTCTACCTCCGAGACAGGCATGATCTCTTTAGAGCTGGCAGCTCTGCTGCTGCAGCGCCACCCTTGGGTTAGGAAGTGTTTGAAGAGGGCTGGAGCGTCCAAACTGGGCATCTCAGCCTCCCCAGGTGCCCCACTCAGCCTTTCTCTTGGCAGGTGACCCCTCTGCAATGTGGACTACAGAGCAGGACAAGCGGCTCCACTTTTTTTTGTTTGTTTGTTTTGTTTTTTGCGGTACGCGGGCCTCTCACTGTTATGGCCTCTCCCGTTGCAGAGCACAGGCTCCGGACGTGCAGGCTCAGCGGCCATGGCTCACGGGCCCAGCCGCTCCGCGGCATGTGGGATCCTCCCGGACCGGGGCACAAACCCGCATCCCCTGCATTGGCAGGCGGACTCTCAACCACTGCGCCACCAGGGAAGCCCGCGGCTCCACTCTTAAAGCACACTCCCTCTACTCTTCCCCATGGAGGGAACATGTTTCCCTCTTCTTGCTGCCCTTAAACATTTTTAAAATAAAATGTAAAATAAATATCGAGAGAAGTATACAGACTAAAATATGCTGAATCCCAAAACCCCTGAGCTTAACTTCCTGCTTGCATAAAGGAAGGGAGAAAGGTGGGAGATACACAGAGAAAGTCATAGATTAACGTGTCAAAAAATCTTCCTGCTATAAGTGAAAAGCCATGGTGACAATTTATTTACTTATCAAGCCTTTACTTATTGCTTAGCACAGCCAGTCACTGTTCTAAGTACTTTACAAATATTAACTTATTCAATCCTCGTAACAGTCCTACATTCTCCTCATTTTACATTGTAGAAACTGAGGCACACAGATTCAGTAACATGTGCCAGTTCACACAGCAAATAAGTGGCAGAATCTATATTCAAAGTAAGACTCTCAGGCTCCTTAGACTCTGCTGTTGCCCGCTGCTGTGTGCTCCTTCCAGAAGGCAGAGATGGGGCTGCAGAGTACTACACTGTCTTGTCTCGTTGCTGCTTTCTCTGCTGCTGCCCTCTTGCCCTGGGTCACTGCAGCTCCCTCCACCTGATCCACAATTTGCTGGGCCCAGGTTTACATTCTGAAGTTCAGACCTTACACTGGCTCATATCCTCTCATCTTGATTCAACATTTGCTCTTTGCTCCCTGCTCTGTTCTTATATCTTCATTTTCCTCCTTGACCTTCAGACTTTAGGAACAATTTGGTCTTTCTGGCTTTCATCCTCCAAACCCTCTGACTTTCCTCTTGAGCTCTTAGAGTAATCCTCTTGGCCAAGTTTAAATGCCATGAATCTAACTTTGACATGAGGTCTCTGGACCTGTGTCCCCACTGAGCTTGCGCTAGATCCCAGGGAGGAATCGTTGCCCGTGCAGAACTCTATGAAAATATGACACGTTCTATATCCCTTGAAACATCCCTTTAAAACATAACATTTTTTTCACAATAAAATATAGTTAATGTTTGTATTTTTAAGGTACTTAATACTTTGAAAATCTTTATTTTTCAAATTTTCATTCAAAATAACATGATCCTATTATGGAAAATTAGAAAATAAAGCACTAAGTATTACCAAGTATTTTTTATATTAGAGGTTATTTTCAATATTGTGCACAGTTACACATGAACCTTGTAATAACTCTTTGAGGTAAATTGCTTAAGAGACTTGTTACTTTAGGCCAATGCCTCAAATATTTTTAACTGCAACCTACAATAAGAAAAACAAATAATGGTACAAACGAATGCATACATACTTAAAACTTTCCTGTAACATTACTTCTTTTCCTATTTCAATACACTCTGATTTAGTGTATATTATGCTACTTCATTTTTTTAATAAATCCATTAATGTTATGTTTTAGTTTGAGAAACAACATAGTATGCTATTTACTGGCTTTTATTTTTTGATAAACCTATCTTCTTGCTGCTTACACACACACACACTCACACGCACTGCACAGAGGATGTGTATCTCAAAAAATACACTAGGAACAGAACACTCTCTCAGAAGATGGCTTTTTTCACAGTCCTAATGACCGTCAGGATAGCATGTGAGCACATAGATTTCCTGTCCTTCAGGTCCAAGGGATCAATTGATCAAATACTGGCAGGCTTTGTGTAAGAGTCTATCCTAAAGCAAATGGCACTGGTAGAGCTTGTTTCCTCCGTCTGAATAAGGTAGTATTGACTGTGGGACACACATTATTTGTCAAAGGAGTGTTAAGTGATACTTGAGGTTTAGAAGGGGAGGTATTTATATGATGACAAGAAAACAAACTATAACTTTTCTCTAGAAGTGTTATTGTCTGAATCTAAAAATCATATTGGATTAAGAATATAGGATTTCTTACTAAAAGTTCACCTTAATATGCATTCTTTTCTATCTCTGTGATATAAGAATAAATGTTACTTCATTAAGTTATCACAAGACTTTAGGGATGGGCCTGGGATAACTTATCAAATTATCTCCTTCACCTAAATCCATCATACTTTATTCTTGGCAAGATCGGTAACCAAGACTCATGGACTGAATGTGTCCCCCTAAAATTCATATATTGAAATCCTAATCTCCAATGTAATAGAATTAGGAGGTAGGGCCTTTGGGAGGTAATTAGGTCATGAGGACGGAGTCCTCATGAATACAATTAGTGACCTTAAAAAAAGACCTCATAGAGCTCTCTTGCTCCTTTTGCCATGTGAGGACACAGCGAGAAGATAGACGACTATAAACCAGGAAGCAGGCCCTCATCAGATACCAAGTCTGCCAGTGCCTTGATCTTGGACTTCTCATCCTCCAGATGTGAGAGAAATAAATGTTTTTTGTTTAAGCTGCTCAGTCTATGGTATTTTTTATAGCATCTCGAACTGACTAAGACCCTTTAAGACAATATATTCAGTCTCCAGATTCAGCTCAGAGGATTTATTTCCACTGCATAAAGAGAGTTCCCATCTCAGAGAAACTCAACTGGTAACAAGGATCAAAGAGCCTAAGGATTCATCATGATTGCCTCGCTACTCTTCAGAGCACCATTATGAAGGAAGCTAAAAACTCCACATCTGCAAGGGCTAGATGTTGCTGGAATAAAGGAAAAGGTTCATTACATTCATTACTTTGGACTTGATTCTGTTATCTTCTCAACACTGAGGGTATAAAATAGTAAGGATAGGATAAAACCCAAGAAACAGAATGTACACCAAAAGTGGAGGTATAGAGGTTGCTGAGTTCACTGTTTTTGCTTCAGAATGGAGAGTTAATATGAAATTGAAAGGAAATGAGGAACTAAAATACTGCCCATCAAATGAGTAACAATAGACAAACTCACCAGGTCTCTTGGGGGCAGAAAATTTCATAGTTATGGCATTTATTAATGTTTTATTTTCATCAAAACTCTAAGCTTGTCATTGCCTAGCACATTACTTAAATTATTTATGTAATTCATTTCAAAGAAACATAATCTGTCTTCTCTGGATTCAGTCACTCTTCTCTTTCAAATGTTCATTCAAAACTCACCCACAAGGTAAAGGTCATCCCATCAGTCATCTCAAATTCCCATAGTACTGATACTTATTTTCTGCACAGCTTATTTTTGCACCTGATCACACAGACAAGTTTAACTTGCCTCACCCTCTGCACCCATACAGATAAATATGGCTATTAGAAAAACACACAACCACACAGGCAGACACTCTGAATTAAGAACCACAGTTCAAGATGAACCTTTAATGTTGTCCAGAAATCCTACTAAACTTCCCTAAACCATTTACTTTCCCACTCCCCAAGATGATAATCCACAACTCCTTCTCATGCCTCAAACACCTTCTCTTGTATCCTCATTCCCAGTAGGAAGCTGGTCACCTTGCTTTCTATCACACTGAGAAAACGAGACCAATCAGAAGAAAATTTCCATAGACTCCACCACCTGCTAACATGTGTACTCACATACTCAGCCCTTCTTCTGTTACCATTGATAAATTACTAACGCAACTATCTAAATCCAAACCTTTCATTTTTGCACTAGATTTCCTTGTCTCTCTCCTGTACCATCAGAGTTTTACCTTCTACTGAGTCATTCCTATCAGTATACCAAAAAACCAGTCTTCTTGACCCTACTACCCCTGCCACCTATATGTCCATATCTTGATCCCCTTTGCAAAAAAACTTATTGAAATAGTTGTCTATATTAATTGCCTACAGTTTCCCTCACTCTAATTCTCTTTTAAACCCATCACATCAGACTTTTGCTCCATCAGTTCACTTAAGCTTCTCTGGTTAATGTCACAAATGACCTCCATGTTGCTGAATCCAATGGTCAATTCTCATTCTTCATCTTAGTTCATGCAGGTAATCGACTTCCCCTCCTTGATATGTTTTCTTCTCACTTTCCAAAGACTACACTTCTCTTGAGTTTCTTCCTGTTGCACTGATCACTCCTACTCCTTTTCATCCTCCTTTGTGGTCCCTCTTTGTCCCTCAAACTCTTCATATTGAAGTGCTTCAGGATTCAGTCCTTAATCCTCTCCCAAAGGAGGATTTACAGTAAAGTTAATGAAGTTTAATCTTAGCTTCAGCAACCCTCTTTTGCATGAGCCCATTTTACAATGCTAGGAAAGCCCTAGGAACATTTTCACATATTTTAACTGCATTTGCTTAAGACTATTTTTTTCCATTTACACTTCCTCTGTATCACATTTTCACACATGTCAAGTGCTGCTGAAGTAGTGGCAGTCATTTTAGGGATGTGGCCAAAAGTGGGGTTTAGTAAGGTATTTTAAGTGGTTTGCAGTCATTTTCATTTATAGTTAAGCCCATGCTATCTACCTCATAGAGGAGTGGGCTTCTAAGAGTACTCCACCATCACCCATGTGCCAGAGGTCACGTTGCAATATGAATATGTTCCAAGGCACCTGAGACTATGTAGGTGTTGGAAGGGAAAAATGGTTTAAAACATGTGGATCCAGAAACCAGTCAATGGAAAATTCTTCCAATCTTCAGACATGTAAAATTAATACCTAAACAAAATGGAAGTTCTCTCCTGTCAGGAATGCACTCAGTAATTCAGCATGTCAATTATAAATATGCCATTTTTATGGGAATGATACGCAATCAAATATATTAGAATTCTTGTGTTTATAGGGTATAGCCTATATCAGTATTATACAGTATGTCTGTGAGCAAAGCCATGTGTCTTAGGCAATCAAAAACAAACTTTGATTCCAATTCCAGCAGTCAAAAAACAATTTTGATATAACATTTCTATTTTCAATGGAAACATATCTAAATTGTGGCTACAGGAAATTGTTTTAAGGATGGGCAGCCAAAAAATGTAGGGAAAAAGGCTTGAGTCGTTTATCAATTGGTAAATTAATAAAAAATACTGTTACTTTCATGGACTTTGTAATATTTTTATATTTCTCAGCTTTTTTAAATGTGTAATTTATTTTTTAACCTAAATAATTGTTTACTTTTGTACCTAATCTTGAACTCATAATTTTGTATTCTATTTATTCAAAGGGTCACCCACCTTGTGAGTCAAACCCTGGAAACCTGGATCCATTCTTGCTACTTCTCTTTCTTATCTACATTCATTCCCTTGGGGATCTCACCCAGTATCATGGTTTTAAATCTCACATCAATACTAAAGACTCACAGACTTCTATCTCCTGCCCAAACCCCTCTCTTAAGCTCCAGACCCTACTGGATGTTGACTCCTTTAGGACTCCTTTCTCTGATAGTCCTTTCTCTGATAGTCCACAGTCAATCCTGTTAGCTCTACCTTCATAGTTTATCCAGAATCTGAACTATATCCAGGTCACTTTTCACCATCTTCACTGTTTCCGCTTGGGTCCAGGCCATCATCATTTCTTGTCTGGATAATCATAATTTCATGAGATTCTTTGCTTCTCCCCAACCCTCCCACACCCACATCATAAGTCAGTCCATGTCTCTCCTCTTCTCAAAATCCTATTCTGGCTCCCCATTACAATCAGAATGAAATGAAAAGTCCCTATCACAAAGCACTATGTCATTTGTTCTTCTCCCTCCTATGTCTCTGACATTATCTCTTACTACTCTCCCCATCACTGTCTTTGCTCCAGGCACACAAACTTTCTCTTCCTCAAGTACCCAATCCTAATCCTTGAGGGCCTTTGATCTGACCATTACCTTGGTGTGAAATGCTCTTCCCCTCTCCTTGACTAAACTTCTCACTTCTTCAAATGTCACCTTCAAAATGAGACCTAACCTTGACTACTCTGTGTAAATTATAATGCATTCCTCTTCCATTCCTAACACTCTTAACCCTGCTTTGTATATTATTTTTTCCATAGCATGTAAGACCACCTTCTCACATGTTACGTAATTCACTTATTTCCTATTATGTTATTGTTTATCATTTGTATCTGCAACACACACACGGACACACCTGATTGTAAATTTTGCTCTTCTCCAAAGACATTTATTTTGTTTTTTGTTTGTTTTTTTTTTGCGGTACGCAGGCCTCTCACTGCTGTGGCCTCTCCCGTTGTGGAGCACAGGCTCCGGACACGCAGGCTCAGCAGCCATGGCTCACGGGCCCAGCCGCTCCGCGGCATGTGGGATCTTCCCGGACCAGGGCACGAACCCGTGTCCCCTGCATCGGTAGGCAGACTCTCAACCACTGTGCCACCAGGGAAGCCCTCCAAAGACATTTAAACAAAATGATATAAAAAGGTAAAACTAAAGATAGAAAAAAGCTATACTAATCAAATATCAATAAAAAGTTGATTGAAAATATAACATCAAAAAAATGGAATTTAAAGGAATATAAGAAAAAAAGGGGCAAAGTGACCATTATCATTGCTTTAAATTAAAAATAAGCAAATATTTATTCATTAAATCAACAAATATTTGTTGATAAACTACAATGTGTCAGGCACTGTCCTAGGCTGGGGACACACCAGTAAAGAAAACAGAAACAGAATAGAAGATAGAAGAAAAATACTGCTCACCCAACTAAAAAAATAAAATAAAATACTTCTAACTAAATATAACAAAGTATTTAAAATCTTAAGATTAAACCATAAAATGGCAAAATATTCAAAAATTATAGTCATTGTAATTATAATTAGTTATTCTTTATAATTATAAAATAATAAAATTTTATTAAAGACATAGAAGGCATGAATAAATTGAGAGATACACCATGTTAATTAATTAATTCAACCTTGCAACAAGTTCCTTCCAAAGTAATCTGTAAATTCAAAGAAATTTCATTAGGGAATTCCCTGGTGGTCCAGTGATTAGGACACGGTGCTTTCACTGCCATGGTGAGGGTTCAATCTCTAGTCAGGGAATTAAGATCCCGCAAGCTGTGAAGCAGGGCCAAAAAAAATTTTTTTTCATTAAAATTCCAGAGGTTTTTTTTGGGGGGAGGTGGGGTGAGAAGGGAGCATGAGTGTTGAATTCAAATGACAATTCTAAAGTTCATATGGAATATTAAAGTTACATTAAAAATTAAGAAAATTTTAATAAAGAATAACTTGGGGTAAAGAACTTGCCCTCAAGAATTAATAACATACTTCAAAGCTAAATTAATTTAAAACAGTATGAAATTAACACAGGAAGAAAAATAATCTCAAAGGAACTGAATAAAGAGCACAGAAACAGACCCATTATATGTGGAATCTCAGAATGATAGAATGGCACTGCAAATCAGTGGGGAAAAAAGACAAATTGTGTAGGACAATTGGATTTCCATACTGAAAAAAATAAAATAAGATTTCTATTTACACCATAAACAAACCATTTCCATATGGATTAAAGACCTAAATTTTAAATAAAATTGAATTTAAAATACAAAACTGTTAGAAGAAAATGATGGAAATTATCTCTACTTTCTCAGAATAGGAAACCTGTCTTAAATGAGACACAAAGCATGTACTCTAAAGAAAGAGATAAATACACTTGATATTACCAAAATTTAAAACTATGGTATAGATGGAGAAGAGTGAAGATATCAACAAGAGGCAAGTCAATTCACCTTACAGAATCTTAGAGTCCCAGGAAATGGAAGCACCTAGTGTCCCTGAAGAGAATAAGAGACTTGATTGAAAGTCTTTATAAAAAGCCACAGTCCCCATGTTCTCCTTTCATTACGAAGTGTCAAGTAACAAATCCAGTCTCACCCCACCCTCTCTCAAGCACAAGACACTATAGAGTATATACAGTATAGAGTATACCATCTAAGGAGAGAGTGTAGATGGTATACTCTATGGAGAGACTAGCCAAAGAGAATCTGGTACAAAGGACACCAAAGTTGAAGGAAGAAATGAATCATTGTACTGAAGACCAAGGGATAAATACAAACATTGCAAATCAAATAATGAGATGCTCAGCCCTCAGAATGATATCAGCCAGGCTTACACCCATCCATTTCCATATTCCTGGTGAGTGATTAAAAAATTTCCTGGGGAGACTGAACAGACCAAGGGGGTGGAGGTGGAGTGAGCTCTGTAGACCTACTGTTAAGGATCCTGCAATAAAATAGCAAGGTCCTCACCTTACAACCTACAATGAAATCTAGCCTGTCACACTGTGTACACAGAGCTGCAATCAGGTTTGTTGTGCCTCATTCTTTTTCTTTTTAATTGAGCTTTGCTTTATTGAGCTTCACAGATAATTGCATTTTTACAAATTGAAGTTGTTTTGACTCATTCTTAAGTATGAATGGATAACGAAGGATCACCAAGAAATTGAGGAAAACCTCTTTCATGAAAGAAAAGAGACAAAAATAAACACATATTCTAAAGGAAGTTTAAATAAATAGACACAATATATG
Organism: Pseudorca crassidens; assembly: GCF_039906515.1. NCBI lineage: Eukaryota > Metazoa > Chordata > Mammalia > Artiodactyla > Delphinidae > Pseudorca > Pseudorca crassidens. The sequence goes on along the minus strand of NC_090297.1, from coordinate 89,291,916 downwards.
CAGCAGCAGAAAATTTTTTTAAAAAATGTTTATCTATAATTGATAACAGCAAAGAAAAATTAAACTGTTGAACAAGGAAACAATTACAGAATACTATTTGGTACAATAATATTCTGGAAAAAACTATTTGGAAAAACCAAATCAGAAAGATTGCCAAGGAATATGGTCAATAACACTGTAATAACTTTGTATGAGGACAGATGGTTACTAGACTTATTGTGGCGATTATTTTGTAATGTATTTAAATGTTGAATCACTATATTATACAACTGAAACTAACATAATATTGTACATCAACTATACTTCAATGAAAATAAATATGTATTGATAACATACACATATATAATAAATATAAAAATATTTTAGCCCAAATAAAAAATTTAATCACAAACTTGGAAGATGAAGAAAATTTCACTGAATGCAGAAAAAAGAGAATATGAGATGGAAAATAGACAGAAAAAAAAAGAAGGAAAAAGAAAAGGAAAGGAAAGGTAAGAAAAAAGAAAAGAAGAAAGAAAAAGGATCAGGCCAGGAGGTCCCCAATCCAAATAATCAGTGCTGTAGAGAATTTGAAAAAGAATAGAGGGGGAGAAAGTATCAAATAAATAATGTAAGAAAATTCAACAGAGCTAAGGAACATGTGTTTCCAAACCATGAAGGAGTCCACACAATAAATAAAAGGGGAAAAATAGAATAATTTTAGACACATGATCATGAAATTTCAGAACCATAGAAATAAAGGGAAAAATCCTAAAAGTTTTCAGAAAGAAAAAAAAGTGTGTAATATACCAAGAAACAGGAGTCAAAATTTATTCAAACTTCTTAACTGTAACACTGGAAGCTAGATGACATTAGAGAATTTGGAATTATAGGGGCAACTGTTTACAACCTATAATTCTATGGGCAGACAGATGTGGGCATAGAATAAAGTGTATTCAGATTCACACTCTTTCTCTGAAAGCTCTTAAAGAATGTGTACCATCAAAATAAGGGAATCAAGCAAAAAAGGAGAAGAAATAGGACGCAGGAATCAAAAGATCCCACACTAGAGAGGGACAAAGGTAATTTATTGTATAAGTCTTAAGCTGAAAAATGAATAGCAAATCTTAAGAGTCACCTCTTCATTCCCAACAGCTAGGTATTACAAATTCTATTCAATCATCTATGTACCACTTATAAAAATTGACCACATACTAGGTCATGAAACAAATAAATAACGGGACTATGTAGATCACATTTTTATGATAGTTAAGTTAAAAATCAAAATCAAAAGGAATTTTTAAAGTTGTGTACAGATTTTAAACATACTGCTAAATAACTCACAGGTTAAAAAAATAGTACTAAAATCAACACTACAACGAGAATCATAACAAACTTAGAACAGTTAAGTTGGACAAAGAATAAGAAAACTAAGAATATTTTGAAGGTCTAAAATAATAAAGATGCATCAGAAATAAAGGTTAAAAGATACAATGGAAATAATAACATGATTCCACTTAAAATAAATAAGACAAGAATGGTCACTCTCACCACTTCCACTCAACATTTTAGTGGAGGTTCTAGCCAGTGCAACAAGTAAGAAACAGGAAAAACACATAAGGAAAAGATAGAATAAGCAAAACTGTTATTATTTGCTTATAATATAAATGTGTGCAGAAAAAAAGAAAATAATCTACAGATAAGGTTTTAGAATTAGTAGAGTTTAGTAAATTTACTGGATATAGAAATACAACTGACTTTTTTGTAGTGGTCTAATATTAAGTAAAATAGAACATAATTTTTTTTAAAAATTGTACTTATACTAGCATTTACAATAGCAAATGAGAAGCCAAAAAATAAATCTAATGAAAGGTATTCTAGTTTTTCAACAGAAAAATATTAGTAAGATCTAAATAAAAGGATAGCTATACCATTATGAAAAAGGCAATGTCAATTCTCCTTAAACTGATATACAGATTCAATACAATTCCAATCTAATGTATCCTGACTTTTTTCCCAAGAAACTAAACAAATTCACTTTTTAAACCTGAAAAAAATTTTTTGAGATAGTTATAGATTCTTGTACAATTGTAAGAAACAATACAGAGATTCCATTCTCTTTACCCAATTTCCCCAAATGGTAGCATTGTATAAAGCTCTAGTGCTTTATCAGAAGCAGGATATGAACACTGGCAAAGTAAAGATACAGAGCAATTCCAACACAAGTATCTTCATGTTACCCTTTTATTGCCACACGCACGCCACCCCCCATTCTTACCACTTGGCCATCACTAATCTCTTCTCTATTTCTATAATTTTGTCATTTGAGGATGTTATATAAAGGGCATCATAGAGTATATAACATTTAGGGGTTGGTTATACTTTTTTCACTCAGCTTAACTCCCTCAAGATCCATCCAAGTTATTGCATGTATCAATAACTTTCTTTTTTATTGCTGAGAATTCCATGTATTCCATGGTATGCATGTACTACAGCTCATATAACCATTCACCTGCTGAAGGATATCTAATTATTTCCAGTTTGGGGGTATTATGAATAAAGCTTCTGTGAGCAATCCTGTCAGATTTTTGTATGAATAGAGGTTTGCATATCTCTGGGATAAATATCCAATGGTACAATTGCTTGTTTATATGGTATTTACATGTTTAGTTTCTAAGAAACTGCCAAACTGTCATCCAGAGTGGTTGTGTTCCCACCAATAATGTATGAGTGATCCAGTTTCTTTGCATTTTTTGCCAGCATTTGGTGTTGTCATTAATTTTTATTTGAGCCATTCTAATAGATATGGAGTGATAGCTCATTGTAATTTTAATTTGTGTTTCTCTAATGACTAATGATGTTGAAATCTTTTCACATGCTTACTAATGATCTGTATCTTCTCATCACTGAAAAGTCTGTTCACGTCTTTTGCCCATTTTTCTAATTGGATTTTTTTTTGTACTTTACTGTTGAGTTTAAATAATTCTTCATATATTCTAGCTACTAGTCATATTTCAAATAAATGGTGTACAAACACTTTTTCTTGGTCAGTAACTTGTCTTTTCATCCTCTTAATGTGTCTTTTGCAGAGAAAAATTTTAACACTTTGATAAAGTACAGTATTATATTGAATAACAATGATGTCAATAAATTTATATTAATATTTATGTAAAAAGCAAAAAGGCTATGAATAGCTAGGGCACTCCTAAAACACAAAAACAAGTTGTGAAGATATGTTACATCAAATTTCCAAATTGGTTGAACATATTTGTTTCTTGCCACACCACAACTCCACTTCTAGGTGTATACTCTAAAAAATCACTTGCACCTATGTTCCTGGAGACATATACAAGAAACTTCATAGCATAATTGCTCCTCAGAGTAAAATATTAGAAGCAACATCATCTGCAGAAGCATTGTTAATGTAGTAAATTGTGTATATTTGCAGAGTGGAATATTATACATTACTGACAAAGGATGATGGAGAGCTACATGAAACAATGTGGATGAATTTGAAACATAAAAGAAAACATACAGGAAGATATAACTTTTGAAAAACCAATTAAAGCAAAACTAAACAGTATGTTGTTTCAATATGCATGTATATGGGGTAAAACAAGGAAAACAACAAATAAGGGAATAATAAATACAACATTCTGAGTATTGATTACTTTGATTGAGGGGTAGGCAGAGAGATAGGATTAAAGAGGTACAAAGGTAGCACTAAGAGTATTGGTAATGTTGTCTTGCTTAAGTGGGATGGGGAAGACACAAATGTTGGTTTTATTATTCTTCTTTATAATTTAAATACCTTATTTTGCTTATAATAAGTATTTCATAATTTTTAAAAGATACAGAATACGCATGCCAAACTCATTATAGTGGCTATTTCTCAGGAGATCAGGAGGGAAAGAGAATTGGAGGTAATGGTTTAAAGAGACGTTAGTCCTAATGATTCATTTATTTAACATGAGGGGAAGAAAACATAACAAATAAGGAAAATATTCACACATACCAATTGTGACAGTAGGTATAGGGAATATAGCTTTTTGCCATATCATTCTTTGCAATTTTCCTTTTTTGAATTATTTTCAAGATAAACTCTTGTATGCCCATCTCCTTTGTGCCGGGATCATAATGTCATAGATAAAGAGACAGATAGATAGACAGATTTCTAGGCAGATGGATAGGTAATAGAATAAGAATGTGAAGAGTAACACTATAGATATTTGGTTTCATCCTCTGAGATACACTGAGAGCAGCAACATGATGCATCACAGAAGAGCACTTAACTCCTGGCTGAGTGAGATGCTAGAGAGAGAAAAACACTTTTGGTTTATACCACACCTTTATATTGTATATCATTTTAACACCACTTAAATCACTACAGAATCTCTTTCTGACAACAAAATTAACAGAAGCTAAGCAGTGAAATACATTTCATTTTAGGGTAAGAAATAGTACTGAGATATTTACTAGCCATCAGTGACACTGTACCAAATATAAGCATTCAAAGATATAAAAAAATCTAAGGGCTACATCTACAATATAAACAGACAAAAATAACTTGAAGTACAATTGAAATCTGCAAAACTGTTAAAAATACCACTGGAAATCTCAGTCACAGAAGTCAGAAAGTGTGCTTTCAAAGGCTAGGGAAAGAAATTTGCACAATGGAAAGATAAAATCTTCAACCAAACAAGAACCTTATATAAGCGAGGAAGAGAAATGAAATTGATTATGTCAAAGAACTCAGAGAGTGAAATATGGAAACTATCAAAACCAACAGAAGGGAAAATGCATGAGAAGATAAGAAAATCCAATGTGAAAACTGGGGAAAGATTCACTGAAAATGTCAAATACTTCAAGGCAGCCATAGGAAAGTACATGCTGTTTCCCTGGGGAGAAAAGACTGCTCCATATCAGCAGAAAATTGAGGACTTGTAAATACAGATGCAGTTTATAGAATGCCATTTAAACATATGGCCATTGTTTTCTACGCTCGAGTATTTGGAGTCTAACTAATTGACTTTGAGAGACCATCCCACCAGCCCTGAAGCACACTGGGTCTCAAGAATTAACACAAGCTAAAACCCTTGAATGGGGGGGTCAGTGTCTGGTTCATCATTTTTATCTCCCCAGCACTTATTATAGTACTTTGGTCATAATAGGTACTCAATAAATTTATGATAAAAATAATACCGATTCTGCTAGAGAAAATAAGTCTTTTCTACCACCTTAATAATCAAATGTGCTCTAAAGTAAATTAAATGTTTTTTGACAGTGAAATAATACAAAACAGCAGGTAAACCATGGCACTGTACTTTGAGAGAACTGTCTAATATGGTATTGCAAATATTTGTTGTGCTCAGTAAATGAAAGCTTTATTCAGAGAGTCCGTATGGAATGAGAGAAGCTCTGCACTAAGAGAATCAGATACCTACTCTACCTCTTATAGGCTATTTAGTCATGGGATCTTCCACAAATCACTTTATCTCTCTGACCCTAGGCTTTCCAATCCAGAAAATGAGGTTGTTAAACTAGAAATCCCTAAGACCTCTTCCAGCTCTGTCATACAGTCTCTGATGTGAATCCATGAAAACACTAAACATAACCTCTGATATTCTTAGACTTCACTTTATTTAAAATAGATTTTCTTCCAAGGTGTGGTTAAAACAAACAAACAAACAGGAAATAAAATTTCCTGGAACAGCCCAGCAGGGCTTTCGTAACTAGGTAGTGATATACCACAAACACCAGCAGAACCATATGAACTTGGTGAAGGCAAAATTGCTGCCTTGTCAATTAGTGTGCATGAAAAGACCCATTAGGGAATAATGGGGTTCAAACCCGTGGGACAGCATCAAGACAGAGCTGATGGAATAGCAGCACTGCATTGTGGCTCTTCTCCCACAAACAGACATGCAAGCCTGGTAGTGGAAGGAAGGCAATGGAAATGAACAGACGATAACCTCTGCTAGTGGGTGCCTATCCCACTCCTCCACTTCCATCCTGTGGAAAGCACAGCCTCGATGGAGACCTACGGTTTGAAACAATTGGCTCTTTTATGACAGGGTAACAATTCCCTGTCCTTGTCAGGTGTACTACAGTCAGTTTCTGTTAAGTTAAAAGATGCCAAAAAGATCAAGGAAAACAGGCAATGAAACCAAAATAGTGTTAACTGAAATGAATGTGAAAAAGCAAAAAGAATTGTGTAGCCCTTACGACTTGGAGGTGCACATAAATTCAACATCTCTGCAGCTACAGAAATTTATAGCCTTCCATGGATTTCAACATTTCAAATTGCCTTTGCTAAATCAGAAATGGCTCCACAATATAAGAATTATATATAACATGAACCATTGGTAAAAAGCATAGCGGCTTCTTTTTTATTCTTTCTAATAGTGCATGCTTTACAAATCCCAAATGAAGAAAACCCCTCTATGATTCCTTGGCACAGAATCATACCACACAAAAGGTATCTTCTGGAATAAACAATCCATTTCTGTGGAACTCAAAGTTCTGTATTGCAAATGAAGACTCTCTAGAGTCAGACTTTGTTTTTTAACTTTGATCATTAACTTTTTCTCTTACATGTCTGATTAGGTTTAATGAGTTAGCTAAGTTAATGAAGTGTGATGTCCCATTAAATACATCAATTGATAACAATTAATTCCTCAGAGAATGTTCTCTGTTGATTGATTATATTTATCAGTGTAGTAGAATTTAAGTGATGTAAATCTCTTAGCAGAAAATAGGAGTTGCAAATTCTGGGAGTTTAATTCAAAGAAAATGATTATTTTCTATAAGTGAACTTTGTTCATCAGTTCAGTGAATGAGCCTATTGTCAACAAATTAATGAAAACTTCACAAAAACAAGTTATCAGTCAATGGAAAAAATGTCCTCTATCATCGAAAGCCTTAGCTAGGAGCCCCTAATTGTGTAGAGTACTTCTATGTAGTTGCATTAGATCTAAGTAGTACATCACTGTGCTACATCTAAATAAGAAGCAGTGTGAAGTTTAGAGGTTTAGAACGAAAGCCCAGAAATATAGAGAAAATGTAAGTACCTTTGAATTTAGGGAAATCCTCAAATCCCTTTATTCATTTTTGGTAATAGACCAAGTTTCCCCAAAGCACCTAACTGTCACAGGAAGCCTGCAAACTTTCTCACAAATCACCTCAGTAGTAATGGGCCATCACAGATTTCTTAAGTGATCCTGATACAAATAGTACAGGATTCCCCAGGAGATTAAAACCCAGTTAAATCACCTCAGTGAGTGAAATTAACCAGTGCGGGAAGATCCTAGTTGGAAAAGACCAAACAACTGTTTAAACATAAATAGCTTGATAATAAGCAATAAGCAAAATGACAAAAGAATTCAAAGTTATCATTTGTAAAATACATCTATAGTTAGAATTCTGAGTCTAATTAATCCAGATTATTACAGGGATTAGCGTTAGATGTGGAGAGAAAGCAGTTAATGCATCCAAGTATGGATGATAGTAAGAAAACTCTTCCTCATTTCCTTGCACACTTCACTACAGTTCCTGCAAGTTGATACATTTGGGAAGACTGAAGAGCATTTACCCACGTATTCATTGAATGAACACAGCAACACAGAACCCAGCTTGTCCTTGATATATGCATTTGTAGGATCTTTCTGGTAACAGAATAACCTTTCTTGGTTCTTATATATTACTAAACAGCTGAGAGTCCTCAATAGAAAAAACTGTGTATTCAATTAAGTAGGTGTTTAATGTTTGCAGGCTTATCAAAGAGGCATCCTCGAATCCTGTTCATTTAACCAATCCATGAATGTAAGCAGCATTTGTTAGCTATTGTCAATGGTATACTTTTGATTGTTTGTTTTTATGGTGCCTAAACCAGGATGTAAAAGCAAATGATCAGTGATAGTCATTTTACATATTCAAGTAAAATATTTAACAAATACATTAATTGAATCAAGCCCTCCACATCCCATCCATAACCTTGAAGTTAGTATAAAAGGTTTTCACGATTACCCGAGCAAAAAATAATAAACTTACAGGGGTGAAAAGTATACCTTACCTCTTCTGTATCTATGTGAGAAACGACTGTTGAATCCTGACAGTAGATGAAAGTAAAATATTCCCAATTAAAGTGAGAGTCACTGGCTAGCCCAGCCATTGAAATTAATAGGCACCTGCTCATCTAAAGGGCCTGAAGTGGTTAGGCATGTGGCAGACGAGAAAAGCATGAAAGTCCAGTTCTACCTATAACACTTCCCCTTTGTTTCTTTCCCTCCTTACTCCCAAGATTAGATCCATCTGCTAGTGCCTCCCTTCAATACTCCTCATTTCAGAAAAGCAGAAAGAAGATGACTAAACACTGGTTTAAGCATAAAGTATTTTCCTGGTTGCCAAATAAAACTGTTTTAACTAAGTAGGATAAATCCTCTGTTTAGTACGGCCATTCATTATTGCACAATTCTTGCTGTCATTTAAACATTCCATTTAAATGTATCAGATTCTGGATATTTAAACAAATAATAAGCAAGTAAAATGTTATATTAATTCTTCTTAAATATTATAACTAGCTCCACGTTACTATTCTCTGTGCAGTCCAATATCTCCCAAAGCATGGACTAAACACCATCTTAAACATCAGAATCACCTGGGGGTAAGGAGCAGTATTAGAAACACAAATTCCTGGGCCCGTACCTACTGAATCAGAATGTCTTGGAGAGGACCATGGAATCTGCATTGTTAATAAACACCCCTAGTGATCATTAGGCACTAAAATCTGAGACTTACTGTCATATCAATGAACCCTTAAATCCCCTCTTTAAAAAAAAAAAACTCTTTGTGAACCATCATCACAAATGAAGGCATGAATGATAAGGACATTTCATAAAATTACAAATGTACAAAAGAGGTTAGTTGCTTGAAATATGCTGAGTTACTACTATTCCACACTGTACCTTGTATTTATCTTCAAGTACAGCACTTACCACAATGTTTTATGCCATAATGTATTTGATGTATCAATTTTTCCTACTTGGCTATAGGCTATTAGAAAGCAATATCAGTGTCTTACTTTATTTTCCTAGAGCCAAAAAACAGTGTTAATTATACATACTGAAATGAAGGAATAAAAGAATAAATATTGTGCCTATTAAGTAAGCTTATTCAGATATAAGAGTTACTTAGAGAAACTCCACTTAAAGTTGCCTGAAGAGCAACACAGTGTATTTCATTCCCTCTAAGATGCCACTGAGTATAAGACACACCATTATTTTATATACTACCAAGAAAAATACTCTGGAAAATAAATGTGACATCACCATTGATTATAAGATACAACCCAATTTCAAGGATAATAAAAATGTGAAAAAGTGTGTGTCTTAGTATCAATATAATAGGGGACTTATTATATGGTACCCTGGTAGCCAGAAAAAGTAAACACACTGCCACAGAAAGTGGTTTTCTTGATTATATCATCCATTTATTCCTGACTAACCATATTACCATGTAAAGCAAGTAGGGTACATACTTCATTTCAGGAATCACAGTCTGAGAAATTCCGCATAAAGACACTTTTCCCATTGAACACTGTCCAAAGCACATGCAACTCACTGTAAAATGTGAGTCTCAACAGACCTTGATTAATTGATCATCCAAATAGGTTGCTTGTCTCTCCACCTAGTGTGCATTTGTTTAGGCCACAGAGCTCTGCAATATGAGCCTTAAATTGTATTCAGTGCTTAAATGGGAGTAATAAAAATAAGTGGGTGGGCCAGGGATTGAAGCCATCTATTTAAATGAATTTTAAACCTAATTAGGTGACTAATTGTGTGTCAGAACTCAGTTGGTGTACAACACGCACATCTGGTTAATGATGATTTATTCTAAAATTTTTCATTCAGATTGCTTTGTTTTCCATTTTCGATGAGTCAGATCACTAAAAGAACAGCCTTAATTTTGAGAATGTTCTCCTTTTTAATCATTCTCTGTCTATTAAATTTGCAGAAATTTAGAGACATCACAAAATAGAACCCAAAGTTACAAAATGAAAAGAAAGAAAATTTGCTATTCAAAGCCCTCCCTAGAGCCTTACATGTGGTACATAATTGAAGAGGTAAATTCTGGGTCATATTTGTCAAACACAAAGTACTACACTGGTAATTATCAATATTTCAAAACAAAAGGAGAATTGTGTGGGTAAAACTTCTTGCAGGTCTATGTAGTATGGCAGTAAATAAACTCCTCTAATTTCCCTAAATGAATTTTTGGGGACCATGGAGGCAAAGACAATAAAAAATTAAACCAAACATATTTTACTCAACTAGCCCAACAAAGAGACGGAATTACGGTATCCAAGAAATAAAATGCAGATAATTAATCTTTTGGAAAGTTCACATGAATCAGACCTGGTAGACAGATCTTAGGATCTTGGTCTCCTCATTGGCCTTCCTTCCTAAAATACTGACCTTACTGGGATGCAGAAGGTAGGAGGGAGGTGAGAAGGAGTTGTCTAACACATGATACAGAGAGGACTCCTCCTTCCAGATGAAGGCTGGACTCTGTACATTCAGGAAATTAAGGAGAGAATGTCAGAGTCTCTTCACCCTCTTATTCTCCACTATGGTCTCCTCACTTTTTCACTGGCCCCTTGTATCAAACTGTTCCTTTTCTTTACCAGCCTCTCTGCCATCCCCAACCAGTATTCTGCATTCATGAAAGCAATGTATAACCTTTATGTTAACCTTAGGCAAAAACGGAATTTTTATTCCAGCCTCACCACTGACTCCATTCTGTGATCTTAGGAAAGCTCAATCCTTCTGATCTGTACAATGAACATAATACCTATTTCAAGAGTTATTATAAATATTAAAGAAGATAATGTATGTGAATACCTAACTTTATGCCTGGCATATATTTATGGAACCTCCTCCAACAAATATCTTTAAAAGTGTACTCTGGGCTTCCCTGGTGGCGCAGTGGTTGAGAGTCTGCCTGCCGATGCAGGGGACACGGGTTCGTGCCCCGGTCCGGGAAGATCCCACATGCCGCGGGGCGGCTGGGCACGTGAGCCATGGCCACTGGGCCTGCGCGTCTGGAGCCTGTGCTCCGCAATGGGAGAGGCCGCAACAGTGAGAGGCCCGCGTACCACAACAAAAAAAAAAAAAAAAAAAAAAGTGACTCTGAGTCACTTACTGGGTTGGTATATGGGTGAGCTAAGGGTGGAATAGTGAACCAAACAGACTTGGTACCCCTTTTAGAGCCTGAGGTCCACAGATGGGATAGAGAATTAAACAATTATAATAAATCACCCTAGTGCTCTAAAAATGGAATTACAGGGAGCTTAGTGAGGCACCTGTACTGGTCTAGCAGGTGGCAGAAAACATTACTAAAAGATATGTAAAAATTAGTCACACGCCACCTAGGGGGGAAGATTGTTCTAGGCAGAGAAAGCAGTTGAGTGAAGGCTGTGTTTATTTCAGAAAGTGAAAGAAGTTGTGTTTATATGGGATTGGCAGCTTGTGTGAAAGAAGAAAGAGCCCAAATGGAAAATAAAGAACTCTTACGGAGTTTGGACTTTGTTGTAAGCAACAGAAACAAATAAAATACCTTTAAATCAAAGAGGGTCGTGATCAGAATCGAATTCTAGAATGATCACTTTGCTTTAGTGTGAAAAATGGATTGCAATGGAGCAAGACAGAAGGGAGAGATTCATGCTGGAAGAGTTATGTCATTCTAGAAGGGAGTGGATGGAGACATGACCTGGGAAAGGGAAAACTGGGGATAATTAAAGGTAGACGTGGGAAAATAATTGAAGATATCATAAAAAGACAGTTGGTAATTTATTTGGATGTATCGGTGGGGAGAGGTGGAGAGGGGCAGAAAGGAGTGATGAAATTGAGAAGGCAAGGGGTCAGGCTCCAACAACTGCGTGAATGATAGGGCCTTTCACTGGGAAACCAGAGAAGGGAAGAAGGAGGAAATCTGTTTTAGATATTCTTAGAATTCCTAGAATTCTTAGACTGCCACTCAGGAGACAGGTGAGTTCACCATGAGGACGTGACCAGTTGGCAACTGGCTGGCAGTTGTATAAATGGGTGTGTGACATTTAGGAGAGAGTTTGGGTATGTGTCAACATTATTTTTTAAATATGTTTTATTTATTAACTCATTCTGGATTTTTGCCTAAGATGATCTCTCGAACCTAACAGAGGTCATACTTTCTCAGGTCATTGGAGTCAAAAAATGGCAAAACACTGTTGTAAGGGTAATGAGGAAAGCCTCTAAGTGTTTGCCAGCTCTGTTCCCAAGACACCTATAATTTTTCTGAAGAATGGTTTTCCTGATCTCAGTATGCAAAGACAGTAAACCACATTTGTTGTATAAAAAATTGATTTTGCTCAATGTACGCTATATATCTGCCATTTTCTCAAAACATTTCTCCATGTCAGCAAATCTGAAAAGGCTGCCACAGCAGATTACCGCAGCTAACATATAGCAGGCTTTAGCAAATGTGGTCTGAGGGAAAGAAATGAAAAGTGGAGGCTTTCTGTACTGAAGAGCTAAGAGAGCAAGCCGGGTTCTCTGTATTCTGTAAGAGAAACAGGTCTGCAGCACAGCAAGCTTGAGGAAATATTCTGCAAAGATCTTGCACAAATCGAACAGAACATAAAAGAGTGTGTGCTGATTAGTGCACAACTGCAAACACAACCGGAGCCTTCCTTATTCATTTTCTACTCTGGAAAGCTCTGCTGGGCACTCTATAACCATGAACAATTTCTTTGCCAATTGCATCATGGGCTTAAGAAAATATTTTTCATAACCATCTCAGGAACAGATTTTCCCCTGATGTTTGCCATATCCTTTGGGGTTTAATCAATGCTTTGCTTTTGAAATTCATTTTCTAGTTTCAGTCCATGAGCAGCACTTAAATTTAAAACCAGCAGACAGTTCTCTTCTGAGAAAATGATGATGCTATGTTTCAGATGCTCATTAATGAAGACCAACAACAAAAACACGCCAAGTCCAAAATCATTTCATCTCTCTTCCCATTTACATCTGAATCTGGGTTTTGCCACATTCTTTATGAAGTTTCCACTGTCCACCTTGGGAATCATTTCTTTGTACAAATCAAGGGTGCATAGCTCACTGGCCACATCTGAAGTCTACTTATACACAATAAGTAAGGATTATTGTTTCTCTGACAAATACAACTTTTCTCTTCCTCCTCTACGTTAAAATATACTTTTGCTGGACAACTTCCAGCAAAAATTATGGGTTAGGATATGTAGAAAATCACTAACTAGTCTTCTTTATACTAGTAAAACTCTAAATTGCACTTTGCTCACCTGGTGTGTCTTCATAAGAACTTAATCTCCTCCTTTCTTTAGAACACATTTATATGGCTCACTAGAAAAGTGTGTAATTTCAACTCATGCTGAGGATAGAGAATGGGAATTTTAAAATACAACAATAATGATACTTTAGCCATAATAACAATAATAATGGCTACAAGTTATTGAGGATGTCCTGTATAGAACTTGGCTAAGAGGTTAACATAATTAAAAAAACTTTTTTAACTCCACAAAATCCAAGGGAGATAGATATTCGTTTTAATCAAATATGCTTTTTAACCCCATTGGTTAACCCTTCCTAGGGTCCTGGGGCAGGCTGGGCACACAACACCCAACGCCTGACGGGTGAGATTGATAATTAGTCACAAATACTGACAGCCTAGGGGAGGAGGATACCACGTGCCACACAGGGCCACCTGGGCTGCATGCAGGGACAGAAGCAGGGCTTGGGAGGCAGGCTTTGCAGTGTCGAGAGGGTGAGGGGCCCCTGGTTCTGATGGGAGCATGTGACTGGCTTCTTTGAATAATCCTGCGGGCTGGCAGGGAACTACATCCACAGGGATCAGCAGAAGTGGCACTTGGCCAATTTGGTAAGGAAGCATGCTTGGCTAGGAGGTCTTACCCATGGGAGCAGAGGAGGGAGGGGAACTTGGGCTCAGGATATTTGAGGCCCTTCCAATTTCAGCAGATGTCAAGGCAGCACTTATTTTAAACCTTAATTTTAGACCTTACACTCTAAGATTTTTTTCACATTACCAGATGTAGAGACTGAAATTCAGAGAGGATTGATGATATTCGGGGTGACACAGGTGGCAAATGGTACAGCCAGGATGTAGACCTAGTTTTCTTAGCCTCCAAAGATTAAGAACTATTTAGTTTTTGTCTTAAATCAGTATTTTGTGTTATATTTTTAACCTTGCTCTATCTTCCTTTTGAGATACAATAGAATTCTCTGTTTAAAATCTAATCACATTGACTTTACCTTAATAAAGGCAAACACCTAAATCCTGCTTAGGAATTGTAGCAGGCAGAATAATGGCCCCTTAAAGATGTCTATGTCCTAATTTCTGGAACCTATGAATATGTCACCCTTCATGACAAAAGGGACTTTAAAGATGTGATCAAGTTAAGCATCCACAGATGAGGAGATTATCCCGAACTACCCAAGTGGGCCTAATGTAATCACAGATGGGTCCTTATAAGTGAAAGAGGGAGGAAGGAGAACCAGAGAATGAATGTGATGACAGAAACAGAGGTCAGAGCCATGCAATTTCTGGCTTGGGGCCATGAGCACAGGCATTTAGGTAGTCTCTAGTAGCTGGGAAAGGGAGAGCAACAGATTCTCCCCTAGAGCCTCCAGAAGGAACCAGCCTTGCCAACACATTGACTTTAGCCTGTGAGATCCATTTCAGATTTCTGACCTCCAGAACTGTAATATAATATACTTATTTTGTTTTTAAACCTTTCAGTTTGTGATAATTTGTTACAGCAGCCACAGGAAACTAATACAGTCATGGTAACCATCAACACTTATTTCAAACTTTGTTTTTTTCTTCTCCCACATCTCCAATTTCCCCCTAGGAGATTTTGATAGCCATGAACACTAACCTCTGCTCCTGTGGTCTCTCATAGGTGATTTCAATGTCCCTCTCTACTCAGCTTCTCCACATTCTACCTTATCTCCAGCATCCTACTTCACTTTATTACTTCCCCAATTCACCTCTTATTTTCTTCTCAAGGATTCTCATTCCCATTTTGTTTCTGCTTCCTACTTCCTTTAATGTAAACCTCAGGCCTTTCTGCCTTCAACTTTTATTTTACTGATTCCTTCATGCTCTATGCTTCTTCTATCCACTTCTGTGCTTCTTCTCCCTCTCTGATCTACTAACACTATCTATTATTCAACCCAGGACTTGGCTTAAAGGTATTTCCTTTTAAGTCTTCCTTATTCCTCAGACATGGTTAGTACCTCTTGCTCATACAAGATATGAGCAATCATATCACTGTTTTTGTAGCACTGTAATTTACTAAATAGTTTTCCATTAAGGTCTATCTTTCCCATTAGACACAATTCTTGCTCAAGGATGGTTACTGTCTTGTTTATAACTGTATCTCTAACATTGGGCCAACTATCTGGTACATAGCATATGTTCAATAAATAGTTGTTGAATGAATGAATAAATACAAAGTCTCACCGGTACTTTCTATAACTCAGAAGACAATACAACCATCCTTTATTCTAATACTAAAAGGAAAATTTTCTCAATAATCATAATTAAGAGGAAATAGAATATTATAATCAACAACACTGGTGCAATAACTGGAACATTTATATTGGCATTCAAGACATAGTCAACATTTATGTGATAGTCAACATTTATGTGAGTGCATTCATACACACACACATATGCACATACACACAAAACGAATTTCATAGAGCCATTCTTCATGATATTCCACTGTAAAGGCTAAAATTTCAAACTAAAATACCATTGAGTACTATCAGTTCTACAGCTGGGCCAATAAAATATGGTAGAATTTATATCAGATTACAGGTCACTGAATACAAGACTGACTTCCATCAGGGCTAGCTTCATGGGTGCACAGCCTAAGAAGTGGCACAGGGCCCCAAACTCAGGACGATCTCAAACCCAGTTTAATTCTCTACCTTTACTGTCTTGAAATTCTTAATAATTATTGAACAAGGAGTCCCATGTCTTCATTTTGCACTGGAATTCACAAATGATGTAGTCAGTCCTGTTCCTCATGGATGGATTCATTCCACAATAGCTTTTAAGATCCTATTATACATCAAGCACCATTTGTGGGGATACAAAATATGAATAAGATGATGTCTTCACAGATGGTATAGAGAGCCAAATAAATATTTACAAATAATTACAAAATAATATGACAAAGTCTATAATGGAGGCAAATGAAAAGGACTGTTGGAACACTAAGGGTGAAGTTAAGGATGCTGCCTGAGAGCTCTCAGGGAGGCTTCTCAGAAGAGATTACAACTGAGTTGAATCCTCAAGAATGAAAAGGAATTCTCCAATGGAAAGGGTCATTACTAATGTAGTGACTAAAATTACTTAATAGATGGATAAGAAATAGCAGGATAATAGGGCTGTCACCAACCACTTTCCAAGGTCAGAGGGTATCCAATATGTGCATTTCATTACCCCCCAAGAACAAATCCAAGACTGCTTCCCCATAACAACCCAGTTAGGAAACAAACAGACTGTCCACTTCTTTGCAGTTTACAAAGTTCTGTGCAGGTGAGATGGGGATGAGAGGATGATAAACAGTGAGCACAGAGCAAAAGGGATCTGCTAGAATTAACTGACAAGGACAGAACAGAAGGCCCAGGCAATATGACAGGCTACTTGGTACAGCTTTCTAAGCATCCAAAGAATCTTAGCCAGGGCACTCACATGGGTCCTCCCTCTTTCTGGAAAACTTCTCCAGGGTCAGCCTGTTGATTCTTTGGCACCTCTCTGATGACTCTCTCACTTTCTCCCTCTTTTCTCACCTCCTCTTAATCTTAGGTTAATCCTTCCCTCTACAACTTTTTCCAGTGTTCCTCAAAGGGAGGCCCTCCCTCTCTTCTCAAAATCTCTTTGTGTTTTTTTTTCACATTATTCTTTAATAGGATATTAAGCCCTGAGCCCGAATCATTAACAATTAAATAACCAGTTCTCCTTTCTTTAAAGGGTCAGAGGGCTTAATATTTAAAACATCCCAGGAGATGAAGAATAATATTTGTGTCCTATCCTTCTGGTACAGAAGAAAACTAAAGAGTTAACTCTCTACCTAAGAGAGTCTGCAATTGTTCATGGAGCACAAGATGGAAGATTCTGGCTCAGAATCCTTGGGGCAGGTCTTAAGAGATCCTGATGGGACCATTTAGCATCAGTGAATTCTTATGGTTAAGGTAGAAATTTTGGCTTCATCTTCTCCAAACTCTTCCCTTTTCTAAAAGAATAGCCTAAATCTGGTCTGGTCATCTCTTAAAGATCTAGAAGTTATGGCTCTGGAATCTGTGCTATCCACTTTTCTGTTAAAAGATTTATCTCAGGGGAAATGGCAATGCCTAGACCTTGCTCAGAGAGATGTACATAAATTTGTGATTCTGAGGAATTATAACAAACTGGATCATTTTCAGGACTTTCCACTTCTAAGCCAAATGTCAACTCCTTATTGGAACAAAGGAAAGAGCCTTAGTTTTGCTGTCAGAGAGCTAGAAGGATGCCTGTACCCAAACAGCATATTGGTGGATATTTCTGTCCAATATTAGAATCTCCAACTTTTAGTTCATTTTGATATCAATGTTATACTGGTCTCACAAAACAATTTGGGAAATGTTCCTTTTTTCTATTCTCTAGAAGAGTTTGTGGAATAATGATTCTATTTCTTCCTAACTTATACCTGTGTCAGAAAATACATTATTTGAAAATGCCAATTCTCTCCCAATTGATCTAAAGATTTAGTGGAATCTCAATAAAAAATCCCAGCAGTTTGTGTGTGTATGTGTGTATAAATTGACAAGCTGATTGTAAATTTATATAAAAATAAGAAGGGCCAAGAATACCCAAGGTAATCTTGAAGAACAAAGCTGGGGACTTGTATTGACAGATATCAGGACTCACTATAAAACTATACTGTTCTATTAATGTAAGAACAGAAAAACTATCAATAGTACAGACAGGAGATTCCCACAACCAGTGCCATATATACATATTGTAACAGCTTGCACTCAGGACAGGATCTCTCACATTACTTGCATCTAACACCTTATGCCTTCTGTTCCCAAGGAGAGTTGGATAATCAGGGAAGTAGTCACTAACCGGTCTTCTTGATGCATTGGCATAAGTGGAAAAGCCACAGTTTGCAGAGATACCTGAACACCTAAGCAAAACCCCCAGATGTCCAGCTGCAGACCTGAAGAAGAAAATGGTGGAAGGTCTACAGCACACTGTTGTCTCCATATCTTGCCATATCTGTGGTGTACTGCCAAGCACCTGGTGGTGGCCTAGGGCTGCTATTGGCCAGCAAGGGTAGCAGTCAGCAAGAGAAGCTAGACATGGACATAGGAAGAAAGAGGAAAGCTAGAATCCACCAGCACCATGTGTCTTTCCATGGCCATATCTAAGAAGACTTCCAAAGAACAATGGTAACATCCTCATTTTTTCCTTCCAAATCTTGTGCGAGTTCCTCTATTAACCAACTCTAATGGAAACCATTCAAAGAAGGAGATTCTGGGGAAAGTCCTTCTCACCTTAACCAAGTTAACACAGAAGAATTCAACATATATGGTCACCTGCTTGACGACAAATGTAACAATGCAGAAAGAATGATCTTTTCAATAAATGTTCCTGGATCAATTAGATATCCTTATGGGAAAAGAATAAATCTTGATACCTAGCTCACACCATAAACAAAATCAATATCAGATGGATTATAGACCTAAATGTTCATGATAAAACAAAATTTTACAAGGAAACATAGACCAATGTCTTCATAACATTGAGGTAGGCAGAAATTTCTTAAACAGGACAAAAAAGCATTAATTACAAAGGCTAAAATTTTGATTAAATTGACTGTATTAAAATTAATAATCACTGTTCATCAGAAAAACTCTACTTCATTGGAGGAAGCAAGCAAGGTGGCAGGAGTGCCAGCAAAACACTCCAAGTCACAGTTTTTACAACCTAATCTCAGATGTAACATTCTATCACTGTTGCTATATTCTATAGATTAAAAGCAAGTCCCTGGGTCCAGCATACACACAAGTGAGGGTTGTAGATTACATAAAGGCATGACTATCAGGACAGCTAGAGCTCTCAAACACTGTTGATAGAAGTATACATTGTTACAACTGTCTTGGAAAATATTTTGGTAGTATTTATTAAAGTTGAATATATACATAACCTCTGACCCAGCAATTCCACCTCTTTGTAGATGACCAAACAAAACGTATTCATGTGTTCATTCAACGAAATGTAAAAAAAAAAAAAGTTCAAAGCAACACTGTCCATGACAGCCAAACCAATTTAAATGTCAATTACTAGTAACATGCATAAATAAATTGTGTCATATTTGTACAAAGTCAGTACAACAATGAGGATGATTAAATTACAATTATATCTAACAATATGGATAAATCTATCGAATATAACTTGAATAAAATAAGTTAGAAAATCAAGGGAGCATACCACACAATTCCATTTATATAAAGTTCAAGTCAAAGTAATCTATGGTGTTAAAAGTTAGAAGAGGTTACTCTTGGAGCATTGACTACAAGGGAACATAAAGGGGCTTCTGGGGTTTTGCTCAAAAACTTTCTATAACTTCACATCTCATTCAGAACTCATTGAACCACTAGAGACTATATGATTTGTACCTAAACTGCCCCTACTTTCTCTTTGTCGTCATTTACTATTCTCCTCACTCACTACTCTAGGTTCCTTGAACTCTCCAACCATACTTCTACTTCAAGACCTTGTCTCTTATTGTTGTTTTACCTGTAAACTTCTTCCCCCAGATTGTGAAATGCATTGCATTCTCACCTTTTTCAGGCTTTGTTCAAACGCAGCCCTATCAAAGAGGACTTCCTTAATTACTCTATGTAAGCTTGTCTTTAATCTCCATTTTTTACCATGCAGTTATCAATACCCGGTATATAATACATTTACTTGCCTAATATCTGCCTTCCTCCACTACAGCGTAAACTCCATGAGCAGGGATTTTGGTTTTTTATTACTGTTTTCATGGAATCTAGAACAGTGCCTTACATGTAGTAGCCACTCTTTAATTTTTTGTTAGATGAATAAAGAGACCAGGAAGCCCTGTAAGAGATGAGGAAGGATCACAGAAACTGAGCCAGGATGAGTACAGACAGGGACCAGGGAAAATCACGTGCCATGGAGAGGCTACCCATTAGGGTTAGTGAAAAGGAAGGAGTTAGTGTTCCATGTTCAATACCTTAAGACCAAGAGGCATGGAGAAGGCAATATTCACTTGATGCAGGTGTTAATATCCCATGAGTTCATTCTGAGAAAGATGAGAACAAGAACCAGTATGAATACTTCTGGGTAGCAGTAGTTCTCCCCATAAGGAATAAATCTGAGTCTTGCTTGCATCAGGGTAATCTTAGACTACAGAAGACACCACTCAGGCTTCCTGAGTGTTTTTTATGTCAATAGAGTTCATTCCCTCTGATAAATGCCTAATGGAAGGGTTCACAGACATCTTTAAAAAATAATGCATATAAATAGAAAGTAATGAAATCAGACTTTCAAGGAACTTGTAGTACATCAAACAAATTGTTTAATTGATTATTGTAGCCATTAGGGTAAGATGGCTGTTCATAACTACTGTTAAGATTATTGCTTTGGTAGATGAATTCATCTACGGAAAGTGGCAGCTTTTAATCAGTTGCCACTATATTGGTCACAAATAGAAACAATATGACAAATGTTACCAATGAACACTTAGTTCATAATTCTTTTTATTCCATGTTCCTATCTGTCTCAGGTCATTTGATTCACAGATTTATCTAATTCACATAAGCAGCTCATATGCCGACATTAGCAGTCTTCCTTTATATTTCCATTATTTGCACTCTGAAGTGTTTTATCTTCCCCATTGTCTCTATGGATTAATCACCATTTACAATATTAAGACGAAATGCGTTTTGTCTGGAGTTTTCAACTGCTAATAAACAATGAACCCGATGTAATATAAGTCAGTATTTAAATGCATACATCCTGTAATAACAAGATTACATTCAATTTGGTTATTAGCCCTTTATGATAGCATCTGTCTTCTAACTGCATTTTTAATGGTAGTTGCTCATGCATTTCATCATCTGAGAGAACCTAAGAGATGGTGTAAATAGATGTCTTGTGAACAGAACACATCAACATGTTAGCTAAGTATAAATACCCACATATAACCAGGAGATAGCACTTCAAATCTGACCTTCAAACTTCTTTTCAGGAAACCATAATGTGTGTTTAGGTGTGGCACAGAAAATTATGCATTTATTTATAATCTGGCAGTTTACATATAAAATATTTCAAGAAGTGTCTGAATGCATGTTTATTTAACATAACTATGTATTTACAAATCAAGAGGAATAGCATGAAATAGTTCTTTTTCTTGCTAGCATGTTAAATTCAAATAAAATCATACATCATGAATTAATTATGTAAAAATAGGGCAAATAACTACCATTAGGAAAAAGTAAGTGTGAAAGAGCTTCTATATAAACTGCATTGAAAAAAGCAATATTGACCTTGTTTATTTTCCTCTTCCAAATTATTAAACTTCTATGGCTACTAAAGGAAAGTAGCAAGCATATACAACTCAATTTGACCTTCCATTAATAAATCAATCTCAGTTTTAGGCCTACAATTGCCCAAAATAAGGAAACTCCCCTTTTTATAAAATTAACACAATATTTTCTCAAAAAATCCATGTCTTTTCTCAAAACAAACAAATAAACAAACAGACTTACTTCTGGTATTTCCAAGTTCATTTACACTTTATATACTCACTCATTACTTCATTTATTGAGAATCTAATATGTACTTCATCTTAGCATTTATTTCTTATCCCTGCTTGGTTCCCAATGGCCATGATGCTACACAGAAACTGCCCAAAGATCCTTATTTCAAGCCCCCAGACAGCCTGCTTTTTCTCTGAAGCATTCTTGGTTTTCAAATTGCTATTTTCTTTCCTTTGTGCCATCTCACTATCGAAGCCCCACGTTTGCCTTAATGATTCTAGCTGAGGAAATGCAGGCAAAAAAATCTACTTATGCTAATATTCACTAAAGTAAGAATGAATAAATTATTGGACCCCAATCATTCCCTACATACCTTCTGCTTAAAAGCCAGTAAGAGTTAAATCAAACACTCTGGAATATGGTGGGCATGCCAACAAAATGACAGTGAAGGTAGGCAGGGTATTAGAAATTTGAGTAGACACTGTCCTCTAGCAGAATAAAATCTTATGATGTGGGTATGTTCCACCATTTCTGTCATTGGTTGAAGATGGCTTCTGGAACCATGTTCTCTCCTTGGAGGCATAGTGTGCTCTTACAACCAGAAAGAAAGCCCCAGGATATAGTCTCAGGTGTTAACAACGCTCAGCCTTTAGTGGATAGAGTTTCGGGCTGTGAGACGGAGTAAACAAAAAGCATCTGCTACATAAAGGAAGACAGTTAAGAACAATGAACAATCTCCCGATTATCTTCTCCCATACCTAAGTCTTCACAAGTGGGAATGAGTCAGTAAACCTAATGCATCATCAATATCATTCCAACAAATCACCATCGTCTTCATTCAAAATATTTACTGAGTCCTCTGTGCAAATCTCTAGGTGGAAGAATATAAAAGAGTAGAGAAATAGTATAGGCCTTCTAGAAATGTACTAGTAAGATAGGGTTATAAGGATAATTACAAAAGAATAAATGAGTTAATAGCAGCACAAGATAATATGTTTTATATAGCCTAAGTATTATTAATTCATAGACATTTTAGCAGCAATCAACCTTAGATATTCTTCAGTCTGGCTCCACTATGGAGTCATAGAGGTTAAGTGGGTTGTCCAATGTTGCATGACTTAAAACTGGCGCCAAAACTCCTCATATTGAAAATAAGTGTTGGAAGTAATTAAAGAAAGTAACTCGGTCAATATAAAGCCAAGACAGGAAGAGAGGTCATTGTTTCTCTTTCAATACATGTACCATTTTATATTGTAATATCCAAAATCAATGGTGGTGGGTGGGTCTGTATTCATCCGGTGAAAACAATCTTCAGTAGAGTA
The DNA here is from genome assembly GCF_039906515.1 of Pseudorca crassidens. Classification (NCBI taxonomy): domain Eukaryota; kingdom Metazoa; phylum Chordata; class Mammalia; order Artiodactyla; family Delphinidae; genus Pseudorca; species Pseudorca crassidens. Next base: position 89,268,743 of record NC_090297.1, on the reverse strand, counting down.
AAAATGAGCCCTGAGTTTTGCTGCTGTCAGGTTTCATAATGACCAGCAGCAGGAAAACATAAGCCTGTTTTGAACATGCTGTGATCCATTTTACTGGTCAGAACAACTGGTCATCATGTAATGAGGTTCTGAAATATCTGCCTCTGCTATTTATTCTTCATTTATTAAATGAATTAGGGAAGTTCTCACATATTAGTTAGTATTTGTGAAGATTAAAAGAATTAAATGACTATCCAACTTTGAAATGAAGAATCTTGCTTATGAGAAATGTTATTCTCTTATTCAAAGTTTCATAGAAGAAAATAGCCATTCTTAGAAAGATAAAGAGAGGAGGATGCCACTAAAATATAAAGAAACTAATTTTCCTCAGTGGCCAAAGGGGGAACTAGGGAAAAAAGACACAAACAAAGTAATTTCTTAGGTAAGTAAATGAAAATTGCATTCACTTTCACAATATTGTTGATTTTTTCACAGTTAAAATTCCCAAGTGTATACACCACTTCAGAGTCACCATTACCCCTCTGAACATCTTCAAGAAGGACAAAAAATAATTATTGGCCTACAAGAATGGCCAGTTGATCTCTTCTGAAGGGCCAACAGAAACCACATAGATATTCATTAAGAAATGTTCAAAGCTCATACATTATCAACATGGATAGTAGTGGCAAGCAGATGTCAGAGAAATGAACATAGGATGAAATCACAAAACACTCAGAAAAGTATGAAGTGGTAAAAACACAAGGTGATAAAAACTATCCAGGATGCTTTCCTAAAGAGTAGATCTGTTCAAGTAAATGTGGTAGAAATTTTAAAAAATAATAATAAGTTCAGTGGAGTGAATCACTGGGTATTAGCAAATCCCAAATGAGTTTGAAATTTGTGCCACATAGTCTTCTCATATAGAGAAATCCAGTGGAGATGGAGAGGGTGGAGGGGCTGCGGGGAGGAGGAAGTCTAGTTAGTAATAAGCAACCAAGTGCCTTACCGAAAAGAACTTGCATTCCTTTAATTTAGCCAAATGCTTGCTTTATAGCTGGTAGTCAATATACATTTGCTGTAGAAAACAAGAAAGAAAGAAGAAATTTGCTTTCCAGACAGAATCTAAACTGATGAGGTAATCAAGAGAAGACCATAATTAATTTAGAAATAAGGAAGAACTCATCCATTAATATATAAAACTCTGTATTAGGGTCATGACTGTTTAGAAGAGAAATTCGTTTGAGGAAGTGTTGGCAACAGGAGTATTCATCTCAATTTAGAATTATATAAGCATTAAGACGGACAAAATGAAGCTTCTCTTTTGTAGGGCACAAGATGGAAATTATGAACTTTCACTTGGGGATTTCCTTTTTTTAATTATACAAAAAAATTATATACTGTGAAGTTCAAACAGTCTCTCAAAGCTTTAGCCACATCTCAATTAAACAGCACTGGGAATTGCATAAGGAACCCTGCTAGAAATGAGAACAAGTATGTAAAAGCAACTTTGATCAAGTTAAGATTTGTTTCCAAAGTAGAATTTTAAAAATAAAGAAATGGAAAAAATGGTTCTTGTCTTTTACTGTTTTGTCAATTTAACTTGAATCTTATGCCCAGCTCATTAATTATGTAGTATCCTCGCTGTTTGAGTGAAATATTGTAGCTATGAGTTTGTGCCTGCCCAACACATTTCCTATCTTTCTATAACTGGGAACAACATGCCCTCTTTTTTTCAGGAACCATATAAATAATGATACCCTCTACTTCCTCAGTCAAGGTAGAGGCATTTGGCATAGTACTGCCTATCAACATACCCTACTCCTCTGGCCAGGAAGAGGCCCATGGTATAAACAAGGGCTGTAAGAATCAAGAATTTTTGAGATTAGCCTGACAGAAAGGGTGCTCAATCAACATTAGTTAAAAGAATGTCAGTCAACTGAATGAATATGTTATGGGAATAAGCTAGACCTTTTTCTTTGCTTTAGAGTCTGATGCTAGGAGAATATCACCCTGGGCTTCTCCAGCCTTTATTAACTTACTAGAAGAAGCTCATCATCAGTGGATAGATGATAATGATGCTGAGATTAAAGGAAAGCAGAGACAAGTATTACTAAGAGGTGAATGAAGAGAAAAAAATATTCATGGAACCCTCCTGGAATTTCTGGTTTTGTGACTAATAAATTTCCTTTTCAGTGGAGTTGATCTAAGTTTCTACCACTTGCCCAAAGAAGCTCATGACGAAAACCACAATATTCAGTAGGGCTTTAACAGACCCTCAGAGTGCCTAGCAGAAATGGAAATGATCAAACAAGCAATCATTATAGATTTAAATAAAATGTATTTCATCATAGATGTAAATAAAATTAAAAATTGCTGTCGGAATAAGCAAAATTTTGCTCATGGTGCACTTTCAGTTCACAGTTACTTTCACATCAAGTCTAATAATATTAGTTTAGAAAAAAATAGATAATATTAAGTTCATATATACTGCATATCCTGTATAATATAGAAGACTCTAAAAGGATAAATGTTTACTATTTCATTTTCATGATTTAAGACTTTCATATCGTATTAAAAACATTTACAACTTATTAGCAACTGCCTCTTGCATTTCCTGCTTTCTTATTTCTTTGGAAGGCTATTTTAAATTTACCATCAATTGATGAGTTTCATCTTATGGACATTAAGTTTCAGAATCATAAGTTCAGATTCCCACAAGGCTGTAAAACAGGCTTTACTCCATGGTAAGCTTAAGAGTGTTTTAAACTATAATTCTGGTGAAACTAATTCTCCTTATCAGCCTTTGGAAATCAAGCCACAACTATAAATTACTCCTCCGAGTGTAGAAGATGAGTAGGAAGAAAACACCTCAACTGTAATTCAACATTCATCTGATAAATATCTATGGAGTTCACCATGATAGAAGTATTGTTCTAAGTTCTAGAGATAAAACCACGGAGAAGGAGACAGAACTCCGATATTGTAATTGGAGACAGAGCTAATAAAGTAAACAAACGAATGAGATAATTTCAGATAGAGATAACAAAATTTAAAACATACCGTAATAGAAAATGGTCAGGTTAGGGAAATCCACTGTGAGGAGATGATGTAAAAGCTGAGATCTGAATGAAGGTCACCAGACACTGAAATTGGGAGACATGCATTCTGAGCAGAGGGAACTGATATGCAAATGCTCTAAGAGGCAGTGTGTTTGAAATTCAAGAAAAGTATATGGATACTAATGTAGCTGGAGTGTGGGGAGCAAAAGGGAGAGTGGTAGGTGATGAGGTCAGAGAGCTCTGTGGGCATTGGTAAGTTTGAGAAGCCACTGAGGAGTTTTAGATGAGGAGTGACACTATCTAATGTCCCTTTCAGAAGGGTCACTGGCTCGAATGGGAGGCTGGATTGTAGGGCTCAAGATTAGAATGAAAGATATCAGTAGGAAGCTATTATGATAGTCCAGGGGAGACATGATGGTAGCTTGGGCTAAAAGGTTCAAATGAAGTGAAGTGGAATAGTACAGGATCCTTTGAGAAGTAAAGACTATGAGATTTATAAGATGCAGGTGAAGAAGAAAAGAGGAATCAAGGAATCTCATAACTACATCTGACGATCAACTTTAAGAATGTGACTCTAGATAACATGGTATACTTACCAGATTTCCAAGTTAAACTAAATTATTAAATTTACTCTCGGTTTCAGGACTCTTAATGTCATAAAGTAAAAATGACTAAGCCAAAAAAATAATTAAGAATGTGTATGACCAAATTTCTTCGCAAGAAAAATAATCACTTTTAAAAGCATTGTTAGGAAGAAGTAGATGATGGCAGTTTGAATATTTAGGTCTTTAAATTGACAACGTTATACAACCTTATACGGAAATCCCCTTCTGAACATTTTTTAGACCTTCTCTCTGTATCACTTAAAATGATATTTAATTATTCCCTCTCATTTTCGTGTATAGGATTTACATCTTATTAAATTGTAAGTTTATACTCCTTATATCCTCTCCATAATTTAACACATTTTTTTCTCACAATAATGGCTCAATAAACATTTTTCAGTATACGAATTATTTCCTTTTAGAGAAACGTCTCCCTCGTCTTCACTTTTTCACAGTTTACTCATTCTTCCAGGACAATTCATCAACAGCCCCTGCATATGCCTTCTCTGCTGTCTCCTCAGTCCTCCCAGAGCATTTCATCCTCACCAGTTTCACTGATCGACTCTTGATTCTTCTCTTAGCATTGCGGTTGCTGGGCCACAATTGGTCCCTCCATCACTAACGGAACTTCATGTCCCATACTCTAAAAGTGAGCATCTCAACTGACAAAGAGAATCTTAATGTTTTACTCCCCTGGGCAAACACTGAAATCCCTTCATAGATCTTGAATATTTTTTTCTCCTGTACAAATCCAATAACCCTTTAAAAGATCCTAATGTTTTACTAGACAACGGTTGTGACCAGTATGGCATTTCTAATGCTATATCTCAAATTTGGAATTTCTATGGTAATTTTTTTCAAATAGTCCAAAGCTCATTAAGGAATGACAGACTCCTCTTTCCTTCTGCTACTGACCATTCACCATAGTTCATCTCCCCTACCCAAGTGCATGAGGCACCTCCTTTCCTGCAGAACACAAGACAAATCTGGAAAAGGGTCTTTTATACTTAAGTGTAAAAGGAAGCCTGTAACTTTGATGTGTTTAAGAAGCAGTGTGTGGCATCCCCCAGAGCCTGGCTGGTGGGTACTCTCCTCCTTCCTTCTTGAAATACATTTCTATCAACAGCACAATCTTTTAAAGTTTTGTGGTGTTTTTACAATATCTCACCTTCCCTACTGAACTATAAACTCTTAGACCAGTGCTAATAACCACCACAGGGTGTTCAGAAAATATTTGTTTAATCAATTATTGCATACACTTAATTAAAAAACAAATCAATGAATGAAAAAATGAATAAACGTCTTGATGGCTAACATTTGACTATGAAAGCAGTCTCATTTGGGCGAAATTTTTAAAAACGTTTAATACAGTCAGATTTGCATTAGAAAGCCTCCTTTTTGCAAACACTCCAGGGGAACTGTGCAAAGTCACTTTGAAGGTAAATGCCATCAAATATTAATAAGATAAGCCAAGGGAAATAAGCTTGTAGTTTAGCCCAGATAAAAAGAACATATTTTCCCCCTGAAGTATGACTACATACAAGAATTTAAAGCTCCCTTCTAGATGCCAGACAGAGGCATGTGTGCAGCAAAGCTGATTAGGGAAAGCAGAGTGAGTGAGGCATATTGGTAAGAATGAGTGGGTGGAAAACCCCTCATACGGTGAACAAGAATCTTAGAAGATGCTGCTATTTTTCTCATTAGATTTTCTTCCCAGAATATACTTACTTCCATATCTACCCTAAGGTAGAAATAAATTTAAAGTTCTATTTTAACAAGCCTTCAATCACACTGTAACCTTCTAAAATAACAAAAGCAGGGCTTCCCTGGTGGCGCAGTGGTTAAGAATCTGCCTGCCGATGCAGGGGACACGGGTTCCAGCCCTGGTCAGGAAAGATCCCACATGCCGCAGAGCAACTGGGCCCATGAGCCACAGCTACCGAGCCTGCGCTCTGGAGCCCACAGGCCACAACAACTGAAGCCCGCGCGCTTAGAGCTCGTGCTCCGCAACAAGAGAAGCCACCTCAATGAGGAGCCCGCGCACCGCAGTGAGTAGTAGCCCCCGCTCGTCCAAACTAGAGCAGCAATGAAGACCCAACGCAGCCAAAAAAAAAAAAAAAAAAAGTCCAGGATCTCTACTCTATGGTCAGAAAGACTTCACATATTCTGACCAAAGAAGAAAGAGAAGGGGTGTCTTGGTCTGACAGAGCAGCAGCAAGCCTGGCTGGAAATGGAAGAAAACAGGTCCCACAAGGTCCCCACTCAAATGAGTTTCCAGTGAATTGTGAAATGTATCTTATTGGCTCAAGAAATTAAACACTGTAGAAAGAGCCAATTAGTCATTAAACAAGAGCTGTATGTCCTAGTTCCTCCCCACAGCATCTGCCTGCTATGCCCAGGGAGTCATCACCAGCTCTAGGACGGGTCTTACATCATAGACTACCTGTGGTAGTAACAAAAGCATTGGATTGTCAAAAGAGCTGGATTCTAATTCTAACTCTGCAACTTATTAACTGGTTGGCCTCAGCCAAATCATTCACTTCTCTGAGACTTATTTTACTTACCTGGAGTAAAAATACAATATCAATCTGATATTGTATCAGATATCAATCCCACAGGACTATATGCATATATGTAAGATATAAGCAGAATAAACTCCAGCCTACACAGTGTGTTGAGATAAGCCTTCTGCCACCCAAAACTCTCTCCCACATGCTTAGATAAATGTTGACGTTATGTAAATAAAAAAACCTTGGGCTTCCCTGGTGGCGCAGTGGTTGAGAGTCCGCCTGCCGATGCAGGGAACATGGGTTCGTGCCCCGGTCCGGGAGGATCCCACATGCCACGGAGTGGCTGGGCCCGTGAGCCATGGCTGCTGGGCCTGCGCATCCAGAGCCTGTGCTCCGCAATGGGAGAGGCCACAACAGTGAGAGGCCCGCATACCACAAAAAAAACCCCAAAAAAACCTTACATGTAAAAGTATAAACTTTAAATTTCAGGAAACATGTCATTGACTAATTAATAATAATTAATTAGCCACTGACTAATTAATAATATGATGTAACTAACATGATGTCATATTTTCCCTGAGTATATCCAGTGTAGCTCCTCTCCTGTCAGAGAGCTCTAGTAAAGAATGGACCAAGTGAACCTATGCTAAAGGAAACACAACTGTGCATTGAGCCAGAAGGAAAATAAGAGAATCAATCTGAGAAAGAAGATATACAGATTTCCAACAAACACATGAAAGGATGCTCAATATCACTAATCATTAGAGAAATGCAAATCAAAACTACAATGAGGTATCACCTCACATCAGTCAGAATGGCCATCATCAAAAAGTCTACAAACAATAAATGCTGGAGAGGGTGTGGAGAAAAGGGAACCCTCTTGCACTGCTGGTGGGAATGTAAATTGATACAGCCACTCTGGAGAACAGTATGGAGGTTCCTTAAAAAACTAAAAATAGAATTACCATATGACCCAGCAATCCCACTACTGGGCATATATCCTGAGAAAACCATAATTCAAAAAGAGTCATGTACCACAATGTTCATTGCAGCTCTATTTACAATAGCCAGGACATGGAAGCAACCTAAGTGTCCATCGACAGATAAATGGATAGAGAAGATGTGGCACATATATACAATGGAATATTACTCAGCCATAAAAAGAAACGAAACTTAGTTATTTGTAGTGAGGTGGATGGAACTAGAGTCTGTCATACAGAGTGAAGTCAGAAAGAGAAAAACAAATACTGTATGCTAACACATATATATGGAATCTTAAAAAAAAAAAAAAAGATGGTTCTGAAGAACCTGGGGGCAGGACAGGAATAAGGACGCAGACATAGAGGATGGACTTGAAGACAAGGGGAGGGGGAAGGGTAAGCTGGGACGAAGTGAGAGAGTGGCATGGACATACATACACTACCAAATGTAAAACAGATAGCTAGTGGGAAGCAGCCTCATAGCACAGGGAGATCAGCTCAGTGCTTTGTGACCACCTAGAGGGGTGGGATAGGGAGGGTGGGAGGGAGACGCAAGAGGGAGGAGATATGGGGATACATGTATATGTATGGCTGATTCACTTTGTTTTACAGCAGAAACTAACACAACATTGTAAAGCAATTATACTCCAATAAAAGTGTAAAAAAAAAAGAATGGACTAAGTGAGCCCATGCTAAAGGAAAGACAACCATGCATTAAGCCAGAAGGAAAATAAAAGAATCAATCTGAGAAAGAATGTCAAAAATCAAGCTGAGATATTGTGTCTAAAAGTGCTCCTCCAAGCTGATAGCATTTAGGGTGTTAATTGTATTAGGGTGTAATTAAGGATTAGTAATCTCAGCAGTGCCCTTGGTACCTCCCGGCCACTAGGGGGGGCCAGCAATGCCCTGCTCTATAAAAGGAAAAGGCTTGTTTCAAAGTCAAAAGGAAAAGGCTTGTTTCAAAGTCAAGTCTGGACTTATCAAAGGGCAGGAATTATTTTGATTTTATAGGGCCACAGGAACTCTTGCCATCAAATTATTCCTCTGAAATATAGAAAGAAAAATGGCAGTTCTATTCCCTAGAAAGAAAAATGAAACAAAACACAAATTCAGGAATGAAAAATCAGATATTCTGAGCATAACTGCCTTAAAAATTCATTTGCTAATCAGTGGATTAAACTAGAGACAGCACTCCGTATATTGTCTCCAGGTAATGCACACATTTATTTATTTTTAAATTTGATATTCCGTAGATATTTATTTCCATGTGTGTCCCACATGGGCCAGAGAACTTGAATACGCCTTTGCTTCTGCGCTAAGTGATAGGACCTGACCACTTGCAGCACATGTGCAGGGCAAAATGGCACTGCTATACTGCTTGCTTTTCTTTTCCTCTAAACTTGTATGTGTGTGTATATATATTCACATTTTTGTTTATGTATATATGTGTACACACTATATATAAATAATATATATAAACAATATTTATAACTATTTGATACATGCAAAAGTAAATAACATCTATATAAATATTGAAGAATATTAATAGAAAAAAAATAAAAACTCTGCACCAACTAGAACATAACTTTAAAATGTCTGTTGTCTTCTTCCCAAACCCAATTGCCTGTTTCTACTCATACTGATTCACTACTATCAATATTGTGTTTATCACTTCAATGCTTTTTAAAAAATTTGTATCACACCTATGTGTACTTTTAACAATACATATTTTTAATTTCTTGGAATTTTATTAAAATTATATCATTCTGTATGTTGCTTCTTGTGATTTTTTTTTCTTTCAAAAATATGCTTCTATGATTCATCCATTTTTTCCATGTAGGTGTCATTCATTCTTACTACTAAATAGTACTCCATGGTGGAGAATATCACACTGTATTTAATTACTATCTTCTTATTGGACATTTGGGCTGTTTCTACCTTTTGCTCTCATAATCAGTTAACAATTCTGCTATGAGCATTCTTGCTTATGCCCCTTAGGACACAGAGGCACATACCTAGGAGGAGAATTTCTGGTTCATAAGTTGTGTACATCTTCAGCTTTCAAGAAAATACTAAATTGCTTCCAAATTTGTGGTTCCACGTTATACTCCCACTAACAATGTGTGAGAGTTCTCATCGCTCCACATCCTTACCAAGAGATTGGCATTGTCAGACTTCTATTTTTTTTTAAGTTTTTCTAGTTTTGTCTTTTACATTTCATTACATTTTCTCTTTCACCCTGATATATAAAAATGCAACTGCATTTTTTAAATGGGTCTTATATCTAGCCACCTAGCTAAACTCTCTTATTAGCCTTAATAAATTATGTGAACAATCATATCATCTCTGTAATTATTGTGCATGTTCCTTTCTATAGTAGGCTGAATAATGGCCCCCCAAAGATGTCAACATCCAAATCCCCAGAACGTGTTAATATGTTACCTTCCATTGTAAGACGGACTTTGCAGATGTGATTGTGAAAGATCTTAAGATGAGGAGATTATCCTGAATTATCCCAGTGGGCCCAAATAATAACCAGTATCCTTCTAAGAAAGCAGAAGAAGATTGGATTACAATAGTAGATGTACCAAAGAAAGCACAAGATTGTAGTGATAGGAGGAGGGGGATCATGAGGCAAGGAATGCAGGCCTCTAGAAGCTGAGAAAGATAAGGAAACAGAATCTCCCCTCAGAGTCTCCAGAAGGAACTAGCCTGCCAACACCTTGACTTTAGTCCAGTGAGATTGATTTTGGGCTTCTGACCTCCAGAGCTATAAGATAATAAATTATTGTTGTTTTCAGCTACTAAATTTGTGGTAATTTGTTAAAACAGCCATAAGAAAACAATACACTTTCCTTTTTATTTCTTTTTCTTCCCTTAATTCTTTGACTAGAAATTCTAGCCAAATATTTTATTCTGACTACATGCTTTTCTAACAGATTCTTAAATATGATAGGAAGAAAAACTTATAATACTCTAGACATTTTCGGATTTATTAACTATAGGATATTTCCAAAGAAAGATCCAAATTATTTTCTAAAGTCTATAATTTTAGTCTGGAACATGTACTTTCAAATATTCCAGGCACACTGCCTTTAATGATAACCTCCTACTTCTCATGTCTATAATAATGATCTGGTCCGTATATATTCTTTTTTTCATATATATTCTTTATTTGTGATTGATTGATACTTTATCTCTGGAAAGGACTGAGGTATCAAAATAGTTAGAATAGGAAGATTAAAAATAACAACAAAAGAGCACAGCATTCTAAGGAGGAGAGAAAATAGATGTACCAGGTGCCTGGAATGAGTAGTGAGCACAGTGGGAATTCTGAGAACACTGTCACTTTGGAGAACTTAATTTGCAAGTCAGAGGTTGACCTGCCCATCAGCCAAATGTGAGAGTATCTTCCTAGATGTATAAATAGCCATAATTATTAATAACTATGGCATCATGAAGAAGTGGGAGTCAACTGCAATTGACACCATGGTCAGTAAAATTTGGAAAATTTCCATCAAAGTAAAGCCATTGTCACTCTGTTTATAATGTAATAATTTTAGTATGTAAACCTGATCATTTTTCCATTGAATACAGAGCTTAAATTAATATTAAATATGATTCAACAGAAAGATGCAGAAAAAAGCTAAAGTTCACTTTTGTGCTTTTTATGACTTTACACCATAATTCTTATCATCTTCCTGAGGGGAAGTATTATATATTCTATTCTCCATGATTGAGACATATACATTGAATCTACTGATTCACTCCAATAAGAACTGGATAATCAATGGATTGTAAATGCTTATGTACAGAAGTTCTCTGAGAAAACACTAAAATTAAAAAGAAGGGGCAGTTGTACTTCCTACTTCCTCAGTAAGGACTAGAATAATCATAAAACTATTAACTAGAAGTGTAAGAAAGAGTACCCTAAAAAGTTTATTTTGTACTCCCTAAGATCTGGTTAGATTTTGTTAAACAGTTCAGAGTTTTTGAAATCCCCGTTGCCTTTCCTAGTCTAGTCTTGTGTGATAAAAGCTGACTTCTTGGGTTTTCATAGCAGTTAGTTCAGCTCATACATATTTTGGAGACTTACACCCAAGGTAGCCAAGAAGATTTCTTGGCTTAGGTTCAGGAATCTGCTTACCAGCTTTTCTCATAAGTTGTACCTTCCTTTTACTGATTTATTCCTGAAGAGCCAGCTCATTACACTGGATTTCCTTCTGTAAAGGAAAACATCAACACAAAGAAAATTTATTTCCCTCAGTGAGTATTTTTATGTGTTGACCAGGTGCTACTTTAACCTTCTCACTCATAGCTAGCCCGCTCCCAAACCAACTTGCATGTCTAATGCATAAAATCAAAATAGAGGAAAGGACACATAAAGGTTTCACTTTTAAAGGTACCACTTCTTGCTCAGGATTGAATGTAGAACCATCAGTGGGAGGAGTAAAGAAATGTCTCCATTATCCTGACATAGACTGATGAAAACTCTTCCCAGTTTGAACATTCTCCTAGGATCTGTTGGCTCAGTCTGACTTTTGAGGCCCCAGGTCTGGTGGCTTAAACAAAGTGGAAAATAGGAGGCGAAGATGTGACTTCCAAGACTGAGCTCTGATGTAGGCCTCAGGAAAGAGTAATAATAATAATAACAAAAACATTATTATTTTTATTATTATTATTAATACCTAACAGTTCTTTATAATCTAATATGAACCAGACATTTAGAACTTTACATGTACTTTGTGTATTCTAATTTATGCGATCCTCGTAACAACTCCATGAGTTAGTTACCGATAAAAAAATGAGATGATGTAAAATGCCCGAAGTCATGGAACTATAAACTATGCCGCCTCTTAAAAGTTCATGAAGTGGTAGTATCATCCAGGCAGCTCATCAGGACAGGAGTCAAGATAGTGATTTAATGTAGAACCCTATGTGGAAGTTGACTACAAATGCCCCTCATCCTGGTGGTGGTAGCTGGTCTGTGTGGAGCCCAAATCCAGTGGCGGAGAGAGCTGCCATATGCAGAGTAGTGTACTATACTCTAAGAGGACTATATAAGAAATACAATACATTGTTTCTACGTTCTGAAGGTAAGCTTAGATATTCACATGAACAATTAACTAGTAATTCAATCCAATATGTATTTATTTCATTCAATTCAATAA